>NC_057800.1:92126803-92163360 GCF_018294505.1 Triticum aestivum
TGAGTTGCCTTTTTCTTTCTTTCTTTGAATTGCCTTCTTTCTTGCCGTGTTTATCTTGTCCGACCTGACCAGTCGGCTTTGGTCAGAATCCCCTCCTCCGTCCACCATCCGGCACCGCGGGGGCGGCCCGTGAGTTCCTCACCAACTGGGCGGAGAGCGACGTCGACGACCCCGATCTGGGGGCGGCGGCTTTGGAAGACGACACCGAGGAAGGAGGCGGCCCGCAGCTCGGGGCCAGTCCAGAGGACTGGCCTGATGACGATGAGGAGGTCGCCCCCGCCACCGGCCAGGAGCCGGCCATCCCAGCACGGGCTCTTCTGCCGCGTCGGGTGCTCTAGGCGGCGGGAAGAAGCGTAGGGTCGCGCCGACCTTGTTCGGTAGTCGGCCGAAGAAGCCCAAGAGTTCGGCTATGGCGACCAAGCAGGACGAAGCGGCCGCGAAGGCCATCCGCTTTCGCAAGGAAGTAAAGAAGCCGCCACTGGTCTCCGCGTGAGTATTCCATCTTAACGCTTTATTCCTTCTTTGTGGCTTTTGTCTGAGTCTTTTACTTACTTCCCTCGCTTCAGGGCTCCCCTCACTCTTGAGAGGGTTGTCGCCGCCTCCGTCATGGGGTCGGCGGAGACGCCCGCCACCACTCGGTGGATTAACCCCGCCGCCGACCTCCGGGAGGCGACGGAGCAGAACGCGCAGGAGAAGTGCAACGAGGAAGAGGCCGCCCGACTGGAGAAGGTGGAGGCCGAGAATGCGGAGGCTTCCGCCAAGAAGAAGCTGGCGGAAACCGAAGCCGCTGTCGCGGCGAGGCGGCACGCTGAGGAGGCCGCGCACCGCCAATCGGCGGTGTTTTCACCCCGCTGAACTCTGCGCCACCGCCTCCGAAGTTCACGGGGCAGACTGGGGATGCCGGCAGCGAGAACCCCATCATGGAGAGGGAAGGCGGCGACACCTCCATTCCGGACGTGATCGTTCCGCTGCCACCTCCGCCGCCGTCTAGGAGCGCGCAAGGCAAACAGCCAGCGGACCCGCCGGTGCCGCCGACTGAAGACGAGGCTGTGGCGAGGCTACTCCTTCAAGTCGGCTCGCCAACGCGCCGCCGTCTTGAGAAGGCGACTTCGGCGCCATGCCCCTTGGAGACCGGCACTGCCAGCTCGGCAATCCCAGACGCCGAAGCGACAAGCGCCGCGCCCATTGGGTGGGTGCGAGGAGGCGGCATGGGCCCGCTGAACTAGGCGCTTCTGGACGTCCAGACAAAGCTGTGAGCTGAGGGCGACGCCATCCAAAACTACACCAAGGCGTACCTGGCGTCGCGGGCAGCCGTCCGGATATGCTTTCTCTTTGGTCCTTGTTTTCTTGTTCCTCTCTATGGGGGGGCGCCAGCGCACCCACTGGGTGTAGTCCCTGAGTTTCGGGCCGGCTGCTGAGTAGGCGGCCTGGAACTCTAATTGGTGAGCTCTGGGTACTAACTTTTGTCTGAAATACTTGCCGCAGGACTATCACAACCTCAGTGTCACTGCCTTCAACCGCAATGTTGAAGAGCTGGGCAAGCGGACCGCCGACTTGTCGGAGAGCCGGAGTGAGTCATTTTTCTTCTTTGCGGGGGCGCGCTGGCGCACCCGCGGCCTGTAGTCCCCGAGATTCGGGCCGACTGCTGAGCAGTCGGGCTGGATCTCCCCGGCGACCATCTTTGTTGACGACTTAATGCCTTCTTTCTTCTTTCTCTTTAGAGGCCAACGCCGTTCTTTAACAGCAGCTGAGCGAAGCCAACTCCATGTTGCGCACCAAGGGGGAGGAGTGCAGCAAACTCGCCGCAGAGCGCGGTCTATTGGCCGCACAATTGGCAGAGCAGAAGGAGCTGCTCAAGAAGACGCAGAAGGAGGCGGAAGAAACAGAGACCGCCCTCCTGGCCGAGTTCGCGAGCGAGCTCTCTTCCTGGTCTGACAAGGAGGCATTGCTGGCCTCCGGCTTCCACAAGATTGAAGACATCGTTGATGGTGAGTTTCTTTACTTTCTTTCTTCGAGCTACCGACTATAAGTCGAGTCGACTCCTGATTTTTGACTTGCTTCTTCATTCTTTCCGTCTTGGCAGACTTCTTCCCTGGGCACTCGTAGGCCGCCATCCAAGCCATCGAGGCTGACCGTGAAGGTCGAAGGGCGGAAGGCGCAGAGATCGCCATCGATGCCCCCCGAACCATTGATGAGCATATCCTGAGCATCGAGGCTCGCCTTCGGCCGGCTCACCGGATGCTGCACCGGCTTCAACGTGTCGGCGCCCAGGCGATTGCTGCCCTATGGACAGACATGCAGGCTCCGCGCACCCCCAGTCGGACTGCCGACTGGCTGGAGGTCGCGGCTGGTCGTCTTGAGGCCTGGAAAGGTTCCTCGGCCCGAGCTGGAGCGCGTCGAGCCTTGGAATTCGTCAAGGCATGGTACCCGGGGCTGGACCTGGACCAGCTGGCTACACTCTGGTCAGAGGCCCAGCCGGAGCTAGCAGCCGCGGAAGACGCCCTCGTCAAGCGTGTCGCGGTGATCACCGAGTACACCAACACCAGCATCTTCGTCCCCGAGCGGGCTGAAGACGGCGAGGAGGTACCGCCGGAGTGGTTTGGGATGAACCCAGACTACGGCAAGGACTTGGCGAAGGTGATCGGCTCTAGCGTCGAGGAGCAAGGCGAGGCGGAGGACGGAGGAGAGACGGAGGCACCAGAAGACGGAGCGGACGGCCAGCCTCAGCTCGACCGCGCCTCTAGCAACGAGCCGCATGCGACCGAGCCCACTGTCGCCGGAGGCGATCAAGCCGAGACTGCCTAGCCGGCCGCCCCAACGCCTGACACCGCCATCTCCTCTGACCCTCCAAATCCGTCTGCCGCATCTTAGGCTGCCGCCTTATCTTTATTTTATCTGCTTTAGTAGTCTTTGAAGAACTTGTTAATTCGCACAATTCCACCCGCGGGGTGTATTTTGAACTTCTGCTCGAAGATTCAGCCAAGGGCCTATGTTATGTAAATATTTATCTGAATTCTATCTTTTCTTGCTCATTGCTCTTTTGGCTTTTCCCTTTGCCGCCTTCCCTTAGTTGTCGTCTTGCCAGTCGGACAGCCGCTCTGCGGACTGCTGCTGGATCAAATGCTTGGCTACTTTTGGGAAGGCAAGTACTTAGCCATTTTAGAGTTTTTTAGCAAGTTGAATAGAAGGCGGCGAGCCGACTATTCAAGAGTCGGTTTGCGAAAAAAGGCTGGAAGCAGGCTTAAACTATGTTTTATGCTTTGAGTCCTTAGCCATTTTTCATGCGAACGCCCATTCTACCTTACTCCTTCCCACCGGACAGTCGCTCTGCGACCTGCGGCTTCTGACAGGAGATGGCTTAGGCACCACACACTACTTATCCAGCTGCAGGAAGCATTTCATAGCGCAAGGCGGCAAGTCCCCGGGCCAACTAGTCAAACCCGGTGCCAAGCGGCATAACAAAGAGTAACATACTCGTAGGCATAATTCTTATCATATAGATAGAAGAGGGTAGTCCTCGAGCTCGTCTCGGGGGGCCCGAAGTCTTGGTACTTTAATACAAAAGGTAGCGTGGTACATACTGCATCAACTGTAAAATCTTCGGAGGAGATTTGCATTCCATGGCCGCCCTGTCTCTTTGCCAGAGTCGTCCCTCTTGTGTGCTCGGGGCTTTTGAGCGTCAATCAGGTAGTAGGAGTCGTTGCCCAGCACTTTGCTGATGATGAAAGGGCCTTCCCAAGACGCTGACAGCTTGTGATGGCCGGCTGTTCGCTGGACCAGTCGGAGCACAAGGTCGCCCTCTTGGAAAGATCTCGGCCTGACCTTCCTGTTGTAGTATCAGCGCTAGCTCTGCTGGTAGATGCTGGACCGGCTGAGTGCCAACAGCCAGCCTTCTTCCAGCAGATCGACGCCGTCTTGATGTGCTTCTTCTGCTTCCTCCTCGGTGTACATGGTGACTCGCGGGGAGTCGAACTCTATGTCCGTTGGGATGACGACTTCAGCACCGTAGACAAGGAAGAAAGGCGTGAAGCCGGTTGACTTGTTTGGAGTCGTGCGTAGACTCCAGAGGATGGCTGGCAACTCATCGAGCCAGCAGCCAGCCGAGCGCTCCAGAGGCTCGACCAGTCGGGGCTTGATGCCGGACATGATGAGGCCATTTGCTCGCTCCACCTGGCCATTTGACTGCGGATGGGCAACGGACGCTAAGTCCAATCGGATGCCCTGTGTCGCGCAAAAACGGGCCAAGGCACCTTTGGCAAAATTTGTGACTTTGTCGGTGATGATGCTGTGTGGTATGCCGTACCGAATTGTGATGTCGAAGATGAAAGTCACGGCAGTCGGACCATTCAGTTTCTTGATTGGCTTTGCTTCTATCCACTTGGTGAACTTGTCCACCGCGACAAGTAAGTGAGTTAAGCCACCTCGTGCCGTCTTGAATGGTCCCACCATCTCTAGGCCCCAAACTGCGAAGGGCCGGGCAATGGGGATGGTCTTGAGTGCAGAAGCCGGCTGATGCGGCTTGGAGCGGAACTTCTGGCACCCTTTGCATTTTTGGACCAATTGCTTGGCCTCTTCTAAGGCCGTTGGCCAGAAGAAACCGCATCGAAAAGCTTTGGCGACGAGTGCTCTTGAAGCCGCATGGTGGCCGCATTCGCCTTGATGGATGTCTTTGAGAATTGCTTGGCCTTGCTCTGGCTCTACGCAGCGCTGGTGGACACCAGTGACGCTGCGCCTGACCAGCTCTCTGTTGACTATGATATAGGCTGCCGCTCGGTGTTGTACTTGCCGAGCTGAGGTCTCATCAGTCGGCATCTCTTTGCTCACTAGGAATTTGAGGATGGGCTGGGCCCATGAGGGTGCTGCTATTTCTTTGACTGCCAGAACTGCGACTTGGATGAGGGCGGCTGGGCCTGGAGGCAGCGGGCTGGAGTCAGCAACCTCTTGCTGGATTAATGAAGTCCCCGGGCCGATTGGTGCAGCCCTCGGGCCGAGTTCTGGAGTCTTCAGGCTGGCAGCCGTAGTGCCTCGGCCGAGTTCTGCAGTCCCTGGGTCGGCTTCGACTGTGGCGGCTTTGGAGCTATCTGCCAAAATCCTCGTACCGTCTGCTGGGTCTCTGGAGTCGGATCCGACTTCTTCGGGGGGAGCTGGCACAAAGATGGAGTCTGATTCTGGTGAAGGCTTGACAGACGGCTTGAGGAGGCGCTGAAGGGCGACGCCGGATGGTATTGCTTGGCGGGTAGAGCCGATTCGTGCCAGGGCGTCTGCTTGGTCGTTGTCGTTTCTTGGCACATGGAGGAACTCGCACCCTCGAAATATCCACTGAGTTGTTGCACGAGGAAACGGTAACTTGCCATGTTTGCATCTTTGGCGTCCTAGTCGCCAGACGACTGCTGGACCACTAAGTCCGAGTCGCCATAACACAGGATCCGGCGAATGCCAAGTTCTTTGGCAAGCCGGAGCCCGTGAATGAGCGCCTCATATTCGGCGACGTTGTTGGAGGCGGCAAAATGGATTTGCAATGCGTATTTGAGCTTGTCGCCTTTAGGAGAGGTGAGGACAACGCCGGCTCCCAGGCCGGTGCGCATCTTGGAGCCGTCGAAATGCATCCGCCAATGGGTGGAGTCAGGCGCTGGTGGTAGGTACTAGGTCTCGGCCCAGTCGACGAGGAAGTCGGCCAGTGCTTGTGACTTGATGGCGGTGCGGGGCTAGTAGTAGATGGTGTAGGGAGCCAACTCTATGGCCCATTTGGCCACTCGGCCAAAAGCATCTCGGCTTCCGATGATCTCGGCAAGTGGGGCTGTGCAGACCACAGTGATTGGATGCTCTTGAAAGTAAGGCTTCAACTTCTTGGCGGCAAAGTGCACGCCATAGCACATCTTCTGGTAGTGGGGGTAGTTCTGCTTGGAGGTCGACAGCACTTTGCTCAGGTAATATACCGGTCTCTGGACAGGTAGTGCCTTGCCTTCCTCCTTGCATTCCACTACAATGACTGTGCTGACTACCCGGCTGGTGGCGGCGATGTATAGGAGCATGGGCTCTTTAGGAGTCGGAGCCGCCAGAACGGGTGGAGTAGTCAACATCTTCTTCAACTGAATAAAGGCTTCGTCCGCCTTGCGGTTCCACTCAAAAAAGGTGGTCTTCTTCATGAGCTAGTATAAGGGGAGAGCTTTCTCGCCCAGCTGACTGATGAATCGGCTGACGGACGCCAAGCAGCTAGTGAATTTTTGCACGTCCAGCAGTCGGCTGGGTACCTCCATCCTCTCAGTGGCCTTGATCTTTGCCGGGTTGCACTCTATGCCGCACTCAAAGACTAGGAAACTAAGGAGTTGGCCGGCTGGTACTCCAAAGGCGCACTTCTCAGGGTTGAGCTTGATCTGGAATCGGCGCAGGTTCTCAAAGGTCTCCTTGAGGTCTTCCAGCAGTGTTCCATGCTTCTCCGTCTTCACCACCACATCGTCCACGTACACGTGGGTGTTTCTGCCGTTGCTTGAGGAGGCACTTCTGCATGCAACGCTGAAAGGTGGCGCCGGCATTCCTCAAGCCGAATGTCATGGTTAGATAGCAGAAGGCTCCAAACAGTGTGATGAAGGCGGTCTTCAGTCTGTCAGCCGGGTTTAGCTTGATCTGGTGATATCCTGAATATGCATCCAAGAAGCTCAGCAACTCGCATCCGGCTGTGGAGTCTATCACCTGATTGATTCTTGGGAGAGCAAACGGGTCCTTGGGGCAAGCCTTGTTGAGGCTTGTGTAGTCAATACACATTCGCCACTGCTTGTTCTTCTTCAGCACCAGGACCGGGTTGGCTAGCCACTCTGGAAAGAACACTTCCATAATGAAGTCGACTTCCAGGAGTCGGGCTATCTCTTCTCCCACAACTCTTCTCTTTTCTTCTGATAAGCGGCACAAGGGCTGCCTGACTGGCTTTGCATCAGATCGGACATGTAACTTGTGCTCGGCGAATTCCGTCGGTACACCTCGCATGTCTTTGGGGGACCATGCGAAGATGTCCCGATTCTCAAGGAGGAAATTGACGAGCTCGCCTTCCTATTTGCTGTCGAGGTTTGTGCCTACGACAGTGTACCTCTCTGGGTGCTCCGGATCCAAGGGTATCTTCTTTGTCTCTTTGGCCGGCTTGAACGAACCCTCAGCCTCCGACTCCTTGGGGTTAGGCGACACCTCTAGCTGCTTGCCGGCCATCGCCACAACCCGGTCAAGGAGCCGCTTCTCGGCCGCGATCACCAGGGACTCGGCCAACCGATTACTCTCAGCCACACAGGCAGATGACTTCCGGTAGTCACCGGCTACGGTCAGAATCCCCTTGGAGCTAGGCATCTTCATCTTGAGGTAGGCGTAGTGGGGGACTGCCATGAACTTGGCCAGGGCAGGTCGGCCAAGTAATGCATGATATGGGCTCTCGAGATCCACCACCTCAAACCAAACTGACTCTCGGCGGAAGTGATCTTTGTCTCCAAAGAGGACGTCTATCAGGATCTTGCCGATTGGTGAGCAAGAAAGGCCAGGAACAATGCCGTGGAACATAGTCCGGCTGTTCTGAAGCTGTCTTTGCTTGATTCCTAACTTCTCCATGGTGTCCTTGTACAGGATGTTGATGATGCTGCCTCCGTCTATCAAAACTCGTGAGAAACGAGCAGCTCGTCTATCTGTGGCAAAAGTGGCATCCAAGACTAAGTCATAAGAGCCCGGACTCAGCATCACCTCTGGGTGATCAGCCCTACTCCAGCTGATAGGCTTCTTGGACCAGTGCATGAATTCTGGTGTCTCTGATGCTACCGCATTCACCTCTTGCTGCTGCAGCCGCCTGCTGCATCGATCATCAGCCATGCTGGTAAATATCATGTAGGCTCCATGCTCTTCGGGGTACTTGTCTTGTACTGCGCCGACTGGACTAACAGCCGGCTGCTGGGACGGGGGCGGAGGCTGCTGCCCAGCAGGCGGGGGAGGCAGGAGGCCATCTCCTTTGGCGATCCTGGTGAGCCAGTGGCACTTCCGGGTGGTGTGATTCAATGGCTTCACGCCGCTATGGAACTTGCAAGGACCATCCAGAGTCTTCTCGTATGATAAAGCCGGCAACCAGTTGGGCTTGCCGCCTTTCTGTCGCTTGGGTGGAGGCTGCCCATCCGGCTGCTGGTCTTCGACTATAGCCACCTGCCGGCTGCTGGAAACCGGCTGCGGGGCCTTGCGCTTGTGGTCGCTCTGCTGTTGCCGCCGACTGACGTCTCCAGCCGGAGTTCTAGGAGCCTGAGGGGCCACTTTGCCAGTCGCGCTAACATGAATCTCCGCCTTCATGGAGGAGTCGGCCGTGGCATACTTGTCTGCTATGATCAGCAACTCGTCGAGGGTTTCTGGCTCGTCGCAGAGGAGCTTGTGCTTGAGGAGGGTGCCTTCTCTGCACCCGGCGGTGAAGTACTCGATAGCCTGCACCTTGTGCACGCCCTCGCAAGAGTTCCAGAGCTCGGCCCAATGCATGAGGTAGTCGCGAGTTGACTCGTTGGGGCCTTGCACGCACAAGGAAAGCTGACGAGGCTTGGGTGGACGCTTGTACGTGCTTGTGAAGTTGGGGACGAATGCATCAGTGAAGTCGACCCAGCTGTTGATGCTGCGGGGCTTCAGGCTGTTCAGCCATGTCCAGGCCGTGCCCTGGAGCATGAGCAGAACGTATTTCACGGCAACACGCTTGTTGTCGTTCGCTATGCTGACGGCCGTGGAGTAGTCAACCAGCCAGTCCTCCGGCTTCACGGAGCCGGTATACTTGGGTGTGTCTTTTGGGAGCGTGAACCCTTTGGGAAAGGGCTCGTCTCGAATGCGGGGCCCGAAACAAGGTGGGCCCAACTCTTCTTCTTCTTCTAGCGCCAGGGATCGGTGAAGTCGGCCGATCCGGTGGCGGGCGTCGTTTTCTCTGACTCCCTCTCGGCGGCCAAGGCGGTCGCCGAGAGTCGGATGGTCAACAGGCGGCGGGGAGACTCGCCTTTCCCTGTGAGGAGGAGGAGGCGGACAGTCGTCCCGTTGTTCCACTGCTCTCGGGCGGCCGTCTTGGTCGCGCTCTATAGTAATGCGAGTCCGACTGTGGCTGACAGCCGGATCCTTGTCTTTCCTTCCTCGGGCACCTCCAGTCAGCGTCTGAGATGTCGCGCCTTGATCTCAGTGTGGAGGCGGGTCATAGTTTTGTCGCTGCGGCGCCTCTGTGTGGCAGCCGGCCTCATTCTGCGCGGCAGCCGCGTCGAGGAACTGCTGGACTCGCTCCGTCATCAGGCGGCGCTCTTCACCCTCGAAGTTGTCCAGCTCGTCCGCCGCCGCCTGGGCGGCTCGAATATTCTCCGCAGGCGTGGCGTACACAGGGCGATTTGCCCCGAACAGGTTGGCGATGGACACGCCGTGCTGCTGGACCGCACCTAGGCGGCTGGGCCCAACTGGGGCTGGCGAGCCACCCACATCGCGATCCATTTCACGCTGGTAGGCTTCTGACAAGCGTCTCATGCTAGCGAGCTTCTTCACGCCTTCGACAAGCTGAAGGCAGCGCGCCTCCAATGCCTCTGCGTCAGCGTCTTCCGGAATGGGCGCAGTCAGGTCTTGCAATGCCGCGCCAAGTGGGTCATGCGCTCCTCCGCCGGGATGCTTGTCATGACCGATGACGAGCACCTCTGTGACAGTGCTTCCGTCGCTCTCTGCGAGAGGGAGCGGCTCGTCGTAGACCACCATGTTGGTAGGGAACACGTCGAGCGACGCGGTGTCGGAGTCGACCAGCATCGGGTCGGTGGAGCCTACAGACTCCATGTCCATGGAAGGCTCGTTGGCGACGTGGAGTTGGTCAAGGAGGCCTGCGAGGAGGCTCTCGGGGCCGCCCGTGCCTGCGTCGGATGCAGGCTCGTCGGAGAGGCGAACCTCGCCGACAAGATCGGCGAGGCAGCTGGCTGCGCAGGCGATCTCAGCGCCGTGCAGCGCATCGGTGCAAACTCTGTCTGGCGTGTCGGGCTGGCTACGCTCGCCAGGGAGGAAAAGGGTTCCCGTCCATAACAGGTCTCCAAATGACGGTGCACCATGCCCCACGGTGGGCGCCAAATGTCGGGGGTTGGGTGCGACATATGCCAAAGGATGGCTTATCATGGTGGGGGAGAGTAGAACATCTCCGGTGCCTGGAAACTTGATGAGGCGAAGGCATGCACGCCGGTGAATCTTACCCAACTTCGGGGCTCTTCGGGGAGATAATACCCCTACTGCTGCTCTGCGGGGTCTCCGCATGGTCACTATGGCAAAGTGTGTACACGGTTGCTCCTTGAGCTGTTTCCTGGAGGTAGGAGAAGGCTAGGCTAGCTCTCTCCTTCCTATATGATCTGGTCTAGTGCTAATGGATTCGAACCCTTTGCATGGGTTCCCTGGAGGGTTTATATAGGCCTACCCCCAGGGGTACAATGGTAATCCGGCTGGGCGCGGGCCCAACCATCAGTTTCTCCAGCCTCCGTCTTCTCCGCCGACAGCTGGGGCCCGCCAACCTGCGGGCCCCGCTGACTGGTCCGGTATGGTGCCGACAGGCCGTGTCCGCCGCTGGCGGGTCTTGTCAGCTGCTGATTATAGTAGCCGTGCTTCTAATGATGCGGGCTTGGTCATGGGGTTGTGGTAACAACCCGGCCGCCTGGCGGGTGATCACTATTGCCACTCCCCATCTCATCTGGTTAATGGCGCGTGGGCCCCGGGGGAGGGGTTGGCCGACTCTCGGGGGCTGACTCCCAACGGGTCCGACTGGTGATGCTCTCGCCGTCTTCTGGGCTCCCGCTGACTGGTGTGACCCGGCGCCCCAGGGTCGTACAGACAAGCCGTCGTGGGTGCAGGATTCTGCGCACTGGTGCTGATGTCAGGGCCGGCATGGCACAGTGCCGCGCCGGACAGAGATCTCCGCGGGTACGGCGTACTGTGGCCATGCCTGCCTCTGAGAAGGGATGGGAGTGGGCTTTACTGTAGCCACTCCCCGTCCCGTCCCTCTGGATGAGGGCATGGGGTTTGTTGGAGTTGCGGGCCGATTCCCCAAGGCCGGCTTCTCGGGAAATCGCCAGTCAGAAGTCGGCTTATCCTGAAGTCGTCCCTGGGACTCAGCCGTGAGTGGGCAGTCGGTTGCCTTGCCGCCAACTTCTCAGAAGGCGGCTCCTCGTCTTGGGGTCTTGAGGGGCGCAGCCTGCCCGATGTCTTGAGAGGTCCATAGACTCGGGTTAGCCTACCCGTGGCCCATTACTCCGACAATTCCGCACACTGATCCACCATTATTCCACACTCGCTATTTATAGGGACATTTATATCTATGCCCCTAATTTGTGCCTAGTCTCATATTTACCCCTAATTTCAAAGCCTGCTCAAATTTGCCCCTACGCCGTTAGGTGCACTTACAGAAATACCCTTATGTGCCATTACCGTCTGGTCAAAGCAGGTCAAAGCCGGTCAAAGGGCTTCGACCGTCCAAAAAATAGTAAAAAAATTCTCAAAAATCTGAAAATTTGTGGGATCAAAGATACTCAGGTTCGCAAGGTGCATGCAAAGTTTCATGCTGTTTGTACATTCCAGGACCTCGTGTCAGAGGAAAAACAATAAATATGTAAGCCTGTGAACAGTAAATTTAAAAAAATAGCAAGAAAATTCAAAAAAATATGAAATTTTTTGGCATCAAAGAGGCTCGGGTCTACAAGCTGCGTGCAAATTTTTGTTGTGTTTGGACATTGGAGGGGCTTGTGGAGAAAAAACAAAATTTGGCTCGGGAAAAAACTTGGGAAAAAATGACTATTTTGTTTTTTCTTGCTAGAGCTCCTCGCATGTCATTTGATCACAAAAAATTGCAAGCACCTTGTGCACCCAAGCCACTTTGATGCCAAAAAAATCATATTTTTTTAAATTTTCTTGCTATTTTATTTCAAATTCATTGTTCACAAGCGTGCAGATTAACTTTTTTTCCTCGCCACGAGCTCCTGGAATGTCCAAATAGCACGAAAATTTGCACACACCTTGGGCACATGAGTATCTTCGATCTCATAATATTTTAGATTTTTTAGATTTTTTTGCTATTTTTTAAGGACGGTCAAAGATGTTTAACCAGACGGTAACGACGCAGAAGGGCATTTCTATAAGGGCACCTAACGGCGGAGGGGCAAATTGGAGTAGGCTTTTGAATAGGGGTATATCTGATTAGGTGGTTCGAGTTAGGGACAGAAATGCAAATGGCCCTTTATAATATTTAGTAATATATTCTAACTTTATGATAACAGCACCTACTTTTATATTTTAGTTCTCCGATATCATACAAAGTTATCCTCTTCATACCCACAACCTAGTTTTATTTATCGTTGCTAGTTGGAAGCAAACGTTCGGTGTACGTAGGGTCGTATCAGTGGCAGATAGGGCTTGAGAGAATATTGATCTTACCTTTCGCTCCTTGTGGGTTCGACACTCCATACTTATCACTTCCACCTTTGGAAATTGCTACGATGATTCCTTGCACTTGGGGATTATCAGTCACTCTACCTGTTTTCACGACCCGCACGCAGCTCTCCCTTGGTTGGGCATATTAAATAGCCATGTTTCTTATTGCACTACTTCTACAAATACGCTTTGACGTATTAATCAAACTATATTGGAAACAGTTTGTAGCCCAACTCCTACGGCACTAGCTTGCTCTTTTGATAATCTTATCAAATCACACTAGTACACTTTGGTACGCTTTAATCCGCCAGGGGCTTCATTGCGCCCCATAATACGACAACAAAGTCCGAGCACTTTTTACAGTATAGTTCGGCACCCCGAATTTAGCATTATATGCATTGGCTCTGAACCATGTCTTTGGTCAATAGTTGGGTTGCCCGGCTCCTGTGCTTACTACCTTATGTTCTGTTATATCGGCTAGGGTAGTAAAGGGAGAACTACGATGATTGTGTCTTGGTTTATCCGGATGAGCACCTTAGTAGAGAAAGCCGAAAACTGACTGTCATAATGCGGCGTGAGCCGGTCAGCTCCTCGGAGGTTTCAAATCTTTAGCGATTTTTTCCGCATTATGCGATGAATCAGTTCTTATCCGATCAAGTGTTTACAGCACTCTAGTTCGGATAGTAGGGGCTGCATGTAAATTTTTATTGTCAAACTCCTATGGCTAAGTGAGGGTGATAAAGCCACATAGTCCGATTACCTGGTTCGTTGCGCTAAACACCTCCTTCAAGGACCAAATTCGTGGATAAGGAGTATTTAGATTCACCCCGAATACCCCCGTACTACCTACGTGGGGGCTGAAGCCGACGACTGGCCAACTCTCAGACTTGATAAAATGGCTGCACAGGAGGTAAAAAACTTTAAATAATAAACAACAAAGCATTATATTACATATCAGCATTGTTTTCATCATACAGGACAGGATAACATGAATGTATTCATTCAAACATAATGTCCTTAGCACATTGCTCCGCTACAATGCGGGATCCCTTCAGAACATCTTCAAAATACCGCTCGGGCGTGCGGTGCTCCTTGCCCGCGGGAGGTCCTTCGGTCGCGAGCTTGACGCCGTCCATCTTCACCCATTGTATCTTGACACAGGAGAAGGCCATCCGCACACCTTCTATGCAGACCAACCGCTTGATGGCGTCAAGCCGAGGGCATGCATTGACCAGCCGCTTCATGAGTCCAAAGCACCCTATGCAGATCGACCAACTATTTTAGCTGGTCGCTAAAGGGCACCGGATGTTCTGGCGCAAGGTATTGTGACCAGAACAGCTTCTCCGTTGAGCTCCCCTCTTTGGCTCGGAAGAATTCTGCAGCGTCAAAAACACTGCGCGGCAAATCCGCAAACGCCCCTAGAGAACTCCAAATCTGGGTCAGCAAGAGATACATCTTTCTCACATACTTGCTTTGCATAATAAAAGCCTTACCCGCCGCGATCTTCTTGGCCTCTTGGATCTCCCAGAGGGCGCCTTGGGCTTCGGCCCGGGCCTCTTGTGCGCTTGTCGGGCCTTAGCGAGTTCGGACTCTTGGTCCACATTCTGGCGCTCCAAGGACTCGTATTTCTTCACGATGTCCTGGAGCTCCTATTGGACCTCACCAACCCTGGCCTCATGCTTTTCTCGGGTGGCTTTTTCCTTTACCGCTCTCTCCTCGGCCTCAGCCAGCGCCTTCTTGAGGGCCTCCACCTCGGTTGCCGCCCCTGCAAAAATATCACGGCACTGTGGTCAGCGCCAAAACATTCATACTTTCCGGACATGCATAAAATGATTGAATACCTTGATTGTCCTCCAGCTGATTTTTCGCACGACCAAGCTCTTCCTCGGTCTGCTCCAGCCTCTGCTTTAGTCCGGAGACTTCGGCAACATGAGAAGCTGTGTCCAATAGCGACGCCGGCTTATTCACATAGACATATATGGTTAGTCTCCTGTGAAAAACTATTTGATCCTCTGTTCGGCTCTTCTTTCCGAACCCCGGACAGAGTCTCAGGGGCTACTGTCCACACTGTGACTTTATTTTTAAATAATTGTATTACTTACCTCAAAGCCTATTAGAAGGCTTGTGCAGGCTTCGGTCAGTCCGCTCTTTGCAGACTGAATCTTCTCAATCACCGCACCCATGAGGGTACGGTGTTCCTCAATGATGGAAGCGCTTCACAGCGCTTCCAATAGAGTATCAGGTGCCTCTGGTTGGACAGAGGTCACCGGCGGAATGGGCACACCTCCTTCCAACGAGGGAGGCTGCTCGCCAGACTCCGGAGCCGTATAGGTCTCCAGGACCATATTCGGCTGGGAGCCGAATTGGACATGGCCCCCATTGCCAGTCTCCATGGGGATCCGCTCCCCCATGTGTCCGGCGGCTCAGGTCTCGCCCTCAAGCGCCGCCCCGACGGCCTCCTGTGTCTCTCCCTAGCCTGGGATCCTTCGGGACAACACCCCAGTGTCATCCATGGCCCTGGTAGAGGAGGCCGCCGGAAGGGACAGCTGTCCATCACCTTCGGGTCCAGCGAGTTCCCTGAAGATGAGGATCGCTCAAGGGTGGAACGAGCCGGACTGCAAGTACATGATTCAACATTTTAAAATTATGAAGTAAAGAGGGTGATATATGAATGCGTCAGGGTCTTTGAATACTCACGATTCGGCTAGGGGCTTATCTCGGGGGTGCCATTTTAGGCTGTTGTCGACGTCCCACGCGGAGCTATCCCCGACGGAGACCTTCCCCTTCTTGGACACCTCCGCCTCCATATTTATGGAGGCCGCCCTCTTCTTCATTCCCCCCTCGGGGAGGGGTGAGTTGCTTTCTTGTTCCTCTTCTTCCTCCTCGTCATCTTCGGCGGCGGAGTGGGTTTCGGCATCGTCGGACGCCACGTACGAAGTACCCTTGGGACGGACGCCATCTCTGGTCCCCTAGGCCTTCTTCTTGTCCTTATTCTCCGGCACCTTGTAGGGTGCAGGAACCAACATCTTCGTCAAAAGCGGGATGGTTGGTTCCTCGGGTAGCGGAGCCGGACACTGAATCTGCTCCGCCTTCTTCATCCAACCCTAAAAAAATGGGGAAGTTCGGACATTCTCCTTGAGTAAGCAAGTAAGGGATACACCTTGAAACACGGAAAACTTACCAAACTGGCGGGATGGGCCAGGTCATGCCCACGTTCCTCAGTCGTCTTCGGCCACGTCTCGTTGGCCTTAAAGAGCACCTTCCAGATATCTTCGTGCGTAGTTCTGAAGAACCGTTGCAAGGTCTTGTGCTCGGCCGGATCAAACCCCCATAGGTGGCAAGCCCGGTTCTGGCACGGAAGGATCTGGCGAACTAGCATCACCTGAATCACATCGACAAGCTTGACGTTCTTGTCCATCATGCTCCTGATGCGCATCTGGAGCGCTGTCAGCTCGTCTGATGAAGAACAGTCTAGGCCCTTCTCTTTCCAGGAGGTAAGCCGCATTGGGGCCCCGGATTTGAATTCGGGAGCCGCGGCCCAGGTAGTGTCGTGGGGCTCTGTGGCGTAGAACCACAACTTCTGCCACCCCTTGACGGTCTCCACGAAGGTGCCTTTGGGCCACGGGACGTTGGACATTTTGCTCACCATGGTGCCTCCGCACTCTGTGTGTTCGCCGCCCACCACCTTCCGCTTCACATTGAAGGTCTTCAGCCACAATCCAAAGTGGGGTTGGGTGTGGAGGAAAGCCTCACACACAATGATGAATGCCGAGATGGTGAGGAAGGAATTTGGGGCCAGATCATGGAAGTCCAGCCCATAGTAGAACATGAGCCCGCAGATGAAGGGGTGCAGTGGAAATCCCAGCCCGCGGACGAAGTGGGGGAGGAAAACTATCCTCTCATGGGGCTTCGGGGTAGGTACGATCTGTCCCTCGGTCCAAAGCCGATGGGCGACCTTCTTGGCCAAATATCCGGCCTCCCTAAGCTGGGTGATGTCCTTCTCCTTGACGCCAGAGGCCATCCACTTGCCCTGCGCTCTGAACATGGTCGGAGTGCTTTCTTGAGGCAGAAAAGATGAGAACTTGGGCGCTGGAGCTCAAGAGTGGGTAGGAGGAAAGAGAGAAGGCGTGGATGAAAGAGGTGAATCCTTATGTCCTTATAAAGGCAGTGAATATCAACCGCCTCCCCACTCACCATAAAACTCGCCTATTCCCCAGGGGCCGTGCAGGCGGCATGGTTGGATTACCCATACCCGTATTGATGAGAATCCCGCAATAAGGGGACATGGTCTCTGCTTTGACAAGACGTGCCAATAAAGCCGCATCTCGAAATATGGAGCGGTAGGCCGAAAAACGGTTCGAAATAATAACCGGGTAGGGACATGATATCACGTTACAAAAAGTTGTCAGCAAATTGGACCCGTGAAATATTATACTCTCTGTGGTGGCGTGTTGTACTGGTTTTGCAGATCTGGACACGTTCGTTGTTCGAAGACTGTGTTGGAGTATTCGGAGGAGGAACCCGCCTTGTAGTGCCGAAGACAATATGCGCGCCGGACACCTCGTCATTGAAGTCTGGTTCAGGGGCTACTAAGGGAGTCCTAGACTAAGGGGTCCTTGGGCGTCTGACCTGTTGGACATGGTGTCGGTGTCAAAATCGGCGGACCTCGGGTAGGGGGTCCCGAACTGTGCGTCTAAGGCGGATGGTAACAGGAGGCAGGGGACACAATGTTTACCCAGGTTCGGGCCCTCTCGATGGAGGTAATACCCTACTTCCTGCTTGATTGATCTTGATGATATGAGTATTACAAGAGTTGATCTACCACGAGATCATAGAGGCTAAACCCTAGAAGCTAGCCTATGGTTATGATTGTTGTTGTCCTACGGACTAAACCCTCCGGTTTATATAGACACCAGAGGGGGCTAGGGTTACACAGAGTCGGTTACAAGGGAGGAGATCTACATATCCGAACTGCCAAGCTTGTCGTCCACGCAAATAAGAGTCCCACCTGGACACAGGACGAAGTCTTCAATCTTGTATCTTCATAATCCAACAGTCCGGCCGAAGGATATAGTCCAGCTGTCCGAGGACTCCCTAATCCAGGACTCCCTCAGTAGCCCCTGAACCAGGCTTCAATGACGATGAGTCCGACACGCATATTGTCTTTGGCATTGCAAGGTGGGTTCTTCTCCAAATTCCAAATACCCGTCGAGTAGCGTTCGGCTTCCCATGAATGTTGCACTCCTTGGCTTCTACACCTAATAATGGCTATCCTCCATGTGTTGAGCGAATGCGAGAAGTCGGGGCATTTTTACACTTGCCACCCTAACCATGTGAGTAAATCGTCTATTTAAAGAGACGGGGATCCTCAGATCCAGATCACACCATCCTCCCACAGCGAGTATCCATCGGAGCGTGCCCGGAAAAAGTCCATCCCATCATGGCCAGCCATCGCAGCTCCTCCTCTCACTCCCATAGCCCTAAGCCAAGCGATTGGAAGAAGTGTTTCGTCCCCCATAGCCAATTAGTAGAGTTACAGACCCAGGGGTTTCTCCCTCCAGCGTATATGGTCCCTGTTCGAGCCGGACTTGCCACTTACAACGGCGGGGAGCGGAGATCTTTCCCAACCCATCCATGGGGGAGCGGGTATGCCTTGTCCCTTACTTATTGAGGGGGCTTGGATTTCCAATCCATCCGTTCCTCCGTGGGCTCCTGGAGTTCTACGGCCTCTAGCTGCATAACTTTCTAGTATTCCGAAGAAGACATCCGAAGACTGGCCTTCGGAGTGGTTTTATATGGAGGACGTCCCTCTTCCGGACCCTATTCAGATGGGCCTTCCTGAGTTTGATAACGCCCCTTTGAAGAAACGCCGCAGCTGGCACCCTCGGAGCCCCCAGGAGGAAGATAACTGACAGGTCCTTTACCTGATGGGCCGGATAAAAACGCTGGCCAAATCAGGATTGACAATAATCGAGGTTATGTCAATATGTATAATGCGGGGGTGCAGCCACTTCAATATCGGGGACAACCCATGTGGCACTTTAATGGAGAAGACGATGCCACCCGCTGCGGTCGTAAGGGACCGGACTCCGTCGCTGCTCTAGCGAAAATACTGTTCGATTTATATAAAGGAGAGGAAGAGGAGTTCATCCACATTAAGCCACGGGATGGATTGTCCATGTACAACCCCCCAAACTGGGTGAGCTGCTACTTTCTACTCTAGACCTTCCCACATTCTTTGTCATAAGTATTTACCTTGCTATTTCATAGCAGGAACATCGAAAAGCTGCGAGGGAGGTCCACAACCCGTCTCCACAACCAGAGGACCCTGACCGGGCCCTCGACCTCGGACTCGAAGAAGATCCAGACACATTTGTGGAGCTCATTGACAGGATGTTCTATCAGTTAAGCTGTGACGGTGCCTTGGTGGCCATCATAGCCGATTATCTTGGGCTGCTCCCTGCATCGCATGTAAGTAAAACCGGAGTCCCAACTTCCGAGAAGGATCCCTATTTTTCGCACTTCACCTAACACACACATATGGTGTCTTACAGGGAAGGCCCTCAGGACGCCAAGCCGAACCCGCAGTGACTCACCAACAAGGGGCATCGAAGCCGGGTAGGCTAAAATGGAAGGCGGTTAGGACCGAGACACCGTCACAGAAGTATGAAAAAGAACCCCGCTCCATGGTTGTCATCTTCTAAAATATAATAACGTCCATGGTTCCTCGCAGGAAAAACACTCGCCGGACCATATCCGGAGAGCTTGCTGGCCAAGCCTCCACCAGCCGGGCTCCAGAGCCGGACTGAGAGGCAGATGCTAACATGGGGCCAACACCGGATGTTCCTCCTACAGAGGATGCGGATAGGCTATCCGCCACGAATTCCGAAGTGGAGAGTGCCATGAATCACAGGCGTCGCTGGGCCGTACTCCGCGACGCTTGTTTCTCTCAAGAGGCGTTCGATGCCTTCAACTCAGGAGACGCGTACATCCGAGCTGCTCAAAATGGTCTTCCCCGAGCCACAGACCAGTATGTGAAGGATATACGGGTAAGAAAATCTAATAATTATGTATATCAGTAGCCCCTGAGACTTGAAACAGTTCGCACAACTGATTTAAGGATCATTCTTTGCGTAGGTTCTTAGGAGAAGAATACCCAGTTGTCTCAAGAGTTGGAGGAGTTCAAAGCCCAGCTACCAGCCGCAGTTGCCGCAGTGAAGAGGTCCGAGAAGGCCCCATCTGGTGACACTTGTTTCTATCTAAAAGAATGACCTGTACCAGTTAGTATTCGGCATGCATGCAAATCTAACAATAGACTCTGTAGATGATCTCGGAGTGAATCCGGAGGTTGTGCGAGGGGATGAGCAACATGCTCAATGACAGTTAAAGGATGGCGAGCGCGTGCTTATGCATGTTAGGCTGGAGAAAAACGATCTCCAAGATGCCAATACCCGGCTAGGTGTTGAACTGAAAGATGTTCGGGCCCAGCTTGCTGACTCCGTGAAGGAGAATAAGAGGCTTCGACGCGGCATTTTTAGTAAGTGCTTGAACGAACTTTTATAGAGTTTGGCGAAGAAACCGGCTAACAGAGTTATATCTGTAGGTATGCTGACGGGTCGTCCCGCAGAGGAGATGCCCGCTTCTGCGGGTGATCTTCTACCAGAGCTCTCAAAACTGCATGAACAAGTTCGGCAGGTGATGTAGGGCATTGCCCAAGCCTTGTAGCCATCCGCCTCCCTGCCAGGAGGCATGGGGGAGCTTGTAGAGATGCTCAAGGGAGCGCGGCGGCGCTTCTGATTATGGAAGATATCAGACTGCCGACAAGGTGCAACGGAAGCCTAGGCCATGGTGAAGACGCGATATACCAAGGCTGACCCGAACCACATGGCCGAGGTAGGACCTGTGGGGTCTGATGGGAAAGAGATTCCCGTCAGTTTGGTGTATGACCAGGTGAAATTAGCCGCTAAGTATTCCCAACAGGATTGTAGGCTAGACAGCCTGTTGGATGGTATAGAAGAAGAATTTATTCAGTCTAAGTGACCGTGTACTTCAAGTGACATATATTGTCCCTAGCCGGATTGTAAATCATTTGTCATGGCGGACCTTTTCACTTCAACCTCCGGACCCGACAGTCCGGAGTGTATCCGAATACCTGCTCTATTATGTAAAAATCGGGGTATGCGTGGAAACCAGGCGTAGGGGTCATAAGTGCTTGAACAGACAAGTACCCAACTAGATATGTTATATTACATGGATAGTAAGAAACATCTTCCAGGGAGAATAGTTCCGTTAAGGGTTCCTTTCCCTGGGTACGCATGCATTAATGTGCATGTCTGAATTGCGAGTAGAGACGCATGATATAAACATCTGGGGGAATGTATTACAATAAATAAAAGTCATCTTTTGTTCACCGACCGAATATTCCCTTAAGAACGCTAGCTTTCGGCTTCACCCAGTCTGAGGTACACATCCGGCTGACCCGGCAGTAACAATCATAGAGGTGCTCCCCGTATGCCCTAGCCGAATTAACGGGAACGTAGGGCATAAAAACAAGAGCAAGGCAACCCAGCTTGGCCAAAACCTAAGTCATATCGATGCATATAATGGCGAAGAAAAGGTACATGTGGAAAAGTAACACATGTGCTGGGGGCATAGAGCCCGGAACATAGTTATATTAAGCTTCTGTATAAGAAGCCCCTAGGTATAATGAGCACGCCTAGCGTGTCAAGATTGTGTAGTCAAGACACATTTTAACCTTTTAAGGCCGTGAAGAAAAAGGGAAGAAAGAAAGAAAGAAAAGACAGATAACGGATATATAAAAAATTGACGGAGGTAAGGAGATGAACGCAGAGTCCGGCACTAGGCATAGAACCTCCTCAGTCTGGCTGCGTTCCACGAGTTTGGCTCGAGTCGATTGTCCGATGCGTCCCGTAGACGGTACGCTCCACCGGTTAGAACTTTGTCAATAACGAAGGGACCTTCCCATTTGGGCTTGAGCTTGTCCTTTTTCTTCTCCGGTAGGCGTAGAACGAGTTCGCCAACGTTATAAGTTTTGGCCCGTACTTCTCTGCTTTGATACCGCTGAGCCTGTTGCTGATAGAATGCGGAGCGGGCTTTTGCCACGTCACGCTCCTCCTCCAGGGTGTCCAAACTGTCATGTCGATCAAGCTCGGCTTCTTTCTCTTCGTACATGCGCACTTGAGGTGAGTCATGAATGATGTCGCAGGGCAGTACCGCCTCTGCGCCATACACCATAAAGAACGGTGTGTATCCGGTAGTGCGATTTGGCGTGGTCCACGGCCCCCATAGTACGGAGTCAAGCTCCTCCACCCAGTGTGTATCTGATTCCTTCAAGGATCGCACTAATCTGGGTTTAATGCCGCTCATGATAAGACCATTTGCTCGCTCGACTTGACCGTTAGTTTGCGGGTGATAGACAGAGGCATAATCGAGCTTAATACCCATGTTGCTGCACCAAGTTTTTACATTGTCGGCTGTAAAGTTTGAGCCATTATCGGTGATGATGCTGTGGGGGATGTCGTAACGGTGTACAACCCCGAATATGAAGTCTATCACTGGTCCAGACTCGGCCATTTTAACTGGTTTGGCTTCTATCCATTTGGCGAATTTATCCACCATGACCAATAGGTATTTTTTCTTATGGCTTCCCCCTTTAAGGGGTCCGACCATGTCAAGCCCCCAGACCGCAAAGGGCCAAGTAATGGGGATTGTTTGGAGAGCGGTAGGTGGCATATGGCTTTGGTTTGCAAAAAGCTGGCAACCGACGCAACGTTGCACGAGGTCCTGTGCATCTGCTCGGGCCGTCGGCCAGTAAAAACCTGTACGGAAGGCCTTGCTTACAAGGGCCTGAGCTGCGGCGTGGTGGCCCGCCAAGTCCAGCATGAATTTTTGCCAAAAGTTGCCATCCTTCCTCTTCGGAGATGCACCTTTGAAGTACTCCAGTAGCGCTTTCCTTATAAAGCTCTCCCTCATGGACCTTGTAGGCTTTAAACCGCCGCACAATGCAACGTGCCTCGTTTGGGTCATCAGGGAGTTCTTGCCTAGTTAGGTAAGCCAAGAAGGGTTCTGTCCACGGGGCGATGACAGCCATAATCACGTGGGCCCAAGATGTTATTTTAGTGGCAGAGCCTCCGATTACGTCAGAGTGTTCGGGGTCTGGTGTTGTGGCCGGATCCGGACTGTTTTTGCCGGTCTCCCCTTCCCACACCACGGATGGCTTAAATAGCCTTTCCAAGATGATATTAGGTGGGACAGGGTCATGCTTAGCACCGATGTAGGCGAGGATATATGCCGCTTGATTGTTTTCTCGGACCACATGGTGGAATTCGAGGCCCTCGAACGGAGCTGACATTTTGAGGATGGTGTTGCGGTAAGCCGCCATTTTTGGGTCCTTGGCGTCAAAGTCCCCATTTATTTGAGATATTGCAAGGTTAGAATCCCCCCGCACCTCTAGGCGTTGAATGCCCATGGAGACTGCCATCCGGAGACCATGCAACAAGGCCTCATATTCTGCTGCGTTGTTGGAATCTGTGTATAATATTTGGAGTACGCATTGGACTGAATCTCCGGTGGGGGATGTCAGGACGACGCCTGCCCCTAGACCAGCCAACATCTTAGAGCCGTCAAAGTGCATGATCCAATTGGAGTACGCGCCGTACTCTTTAGGGAGTTCGGCTTACGTCCATTCGGCGACGAAATCAGCCAGTACTTGCGACTTAATGGCTCGCCGTGGTTATATGTTATGTCGAACGGGAGGAGCTCGATAGCCCATTTAGCAATCCGTCTCGTGGCATCGCGGTTATTTATTATGTCGTTGATTGGTACTTCGGAGGCCACCTTAATTGAACACTCTTGAAAGTAGTGTCGTAGTTTCCAGGATGCCATGAAGACCGCGTATGCTATCTTTTGATAATGTGGGTACCGTGATTTGCATGAAGTGAGGATGGTGTATACGTAGTATACCGACTTTTGAAGCGGGAACTTATGTCCGCCCATCTCTCGTTCGACGACGAGCACTGCACTTACAACTTGGTGTGTTGCCGCTATATATAACAACATTGGTTCACCAACATTTGGCGCGGCCAAGATTGGGTTGGTGGCCAATGCGGCTTTTATTTCTTCCAATCCTGCCGTGGCCGCATCCGTCCACTCGAAGTGTTCGGTGCGTCGAAGAAGGCGATAAAGAGGTAGTGCCTTTTCTCCTAATCGGGAGATAAAGCGGCTTAAGGCAACCACGCATCCAGTTAACTTCTGGATTTTCTTGAGGTCTGTTGGGATAGCCAACTATGACAAAGCTCGGATTTTAGTCGGATTTGCTTCAATTCCTCTATTGGAGATGATGAAGCCCAAGAGCTTTCCTGCAGGCATGCCGAAAATGCATTTTTCTGGATTGAGCTTGATGTCATATGTTCGGAGGTTGTTGAACGTGAGCCTCAAGTCATCTATTAAGGATTCGACGTGTCTTGTTTTAATGACCACGTCGTCTACATATGCCTCCACTGTTTTGCCGATTTGTGTTTCCAGGCATGTCTGAATCATGCGTTGATAGGTTGCACCGGCGTTTTTGAGCCCGAAAGGCATGGTGTTAAAACAGAAGGGGCCGTATGGAGTGATGAATGCCGTTGCAGCTTGATCGGGCTCCGCCATCTTAACTTGATGGTATCCGGAGTATGCGTCGAGGAAGCACAATGAGTCGTGTCCCGTGGTAGCGTCGATAATTTGATCGATGCGGGGAGGGGGAAGGGATCCTTGGGGCAAGCCTTGTTAAGGTCCTTGAAATCGACACATAGGCGCCAGGATTTGTCCTTCTTTGGTACCATCACCAGGTTTGCTAGCCAGTCCGGATGTTTTATTTCTCTAATGAATCCGACCTCGAGTAACTTGGCTAGCTCTTCTCCCATGGCTTGTCGCTTAGGCTTAGAGAAATGCCGAAGAGTCTGCTTAACCGGCTAGAACCCCTTTAGAATGTTACTCGGCCAGCCTGCATGGGATTCCTGGCATGTCTGACGGATGCCAGGCGAAGATGTCCCAATTCTCGTGCAAAAACTCCCGTAGTGCGGCGTCTGTTGTGGGGTTCAGCTGTGCCTTTTAGGATCCGTTGGGTGGACCTGGAATTCGACTATTTCGTCCGCTGGTTTAAAAGAGGTGGACTTGGGTCTTTTGTCGAGTATCACGTCGTCCCTGTCCACCGTGGAGCGCATCTGATCAGGTGTAATATAGCAGGGTTTTTGCGCCCAAACTACGGATGTGTCGTGTTCTCCATAGGGACTAGGCGACAGTGACTATGCTCGGCTAAAGCTAGGCTAGACAATTTAAGTGACAAATACAGGGAAAATAAACCTAAAGTATCTAAGATCGTTTCGGAAAATCGACGACAAAGTAAATGAAAATAAGCAAAGGGAGATTCAGATTATATTCTCTGTCTTTTTGGTATATTCATAAAACTTGAGAAACTAAAATACTAACACAAGCTGACATCAATGACAACAGAAGTAAAAGGACATGAATGTAACATGACAAGGACACATATATAACTATCAAACATGAACAGAGGGAAGAAACAAGGTTGTAGGACAGAATATATGTATCATATCAAAGACACACACATATGTATATAAATCACACACATTTATCTCACAAGAACTTGAACTAATACGTGGACTACAAAACTGAATATATTTCTACAGAAAAGGGAACACACTGTGACAACACATACATGAACTGGAATTAAAATACAAAGGGTGAACACGCATAAGTTCTAACAGAACACTAATTACCAAGACAAAATGTTAGACGTCACTTTGTTTCGAAAGAAAAGAAATCCACTATTCAGAACATAGAATTCATGACATGATATTTAAGAAGTATGAACTGAACAAACTAATTGGTTGCAAACACTTATCAAAATCTGAACCTTACAAGTCCTACACCACTCCTATTATAGAAAATTCAGAGTACAGTAGCAAGAGAAGGGAGAGATTCAAAGATTAATTCCCAGTCAATCTTCAGGCTTGCAGCTGTATATCATGTAGGTGATGGAGAAGATCAGCAGGGGGCGAGTTGGAGAAGGAGAGGTACAGCAGCAGAGGGCAGAGCAGCAGCGAGGTAGGGAGAAGAAAGAGCAGCAGGCTGGGGTTCAGAGAAGATTAGGAGCATCAACTAGAGGAAAAGGAAGAAGAGAGCAGCGACAGGAGAAGAAGGAAACAACAACATGATGAGGGGAGGAGTAGCAGCGTGAGAGATCAGCAAGGGGGCGCGGTAGAAGAAGAGCAGCAACAAAGGGATTGAAGGAGGAGGAGAGAGGTGGAGGAGCAGCGAGGGGAAGAAGAAGGGAAGCAGCGAGGCAGGGGAGGAAGAAGGCAGCGGCAGAAGGCAAGGTCGCCTGGGGCACCAGACCCTTGGTCTGGTAGGGCGCGCGAGCGATGGTGGTGAAGGGGTGGCGCTGATGGATGGTGCAGCGGCGCGAGGGGGTGATGGATTGGATGGATGGTGGTATATGGAGGTGCTGGTGGACGGAGGGCGCCGTGGAGCGGTGGCGCGCCCCACGCCGGCCTGGCTGTGGCGGCGGCCGAAGGTGGAGAAGGAGACGAGAGGGGAGATGTGCCAGGCCCCATTGGATCCCTCCAGCGCCTAGGGATTTTGTTCCCCTCCTCTCATCTGCACTTTGTGATTTGGCCATCTTACTTCTCTTCTTTCTTCACAAGAAGATCCTCCTACTTCTTTAGCTCGCCCCTGGTAACTTCTTTTCTTCTCGCACAAGTCCATTCTTCCTCCTCCTCTTCATTCTCTTAGCCACTAGTCCGGATCTTGAAGTTTATAGTGCCTTTTCGCACTTTTCTACAAAAGAAACACAATGACTAGTAAATGATTCATTATATGATTTTCATGCAAATATTCAACTAAACTTAGGAAGAATAGATGGGCATAACCCAATGAATGGTATAATTGTATGCCAGAATTATATATATGAAATGTGCATATCAAGTTCCCCCACACTTAAATCTTTACTTGTCCTCAAGTAAAGGCAAATGACAAGAGCTAGATGGTGAACAGTGAGCTGACTAGAGAATGTCCCAGTAAAGTAGATCTCCAAACATCGCATTCTTTGGACTTAGCTAGTGAAAATCAATGGTTAAGAGTGCTACAAAGCAATAGGATACTAGTAGACTCGATCATTTTCAACTTTTACAATGATGCAAGAAGATTAGCAAGTTCAAATGCTGATTATGCCAAAGGTTCCTAAAGAGAGCATGATCTTGAGAACAAAAGGAACTTGAATTAAATCTTGTGATCAAATCACTTATTTACTGAAATAAAGCAATGATTATTATTATTAGTCTCACCATAGGAACATACCACCGATCCCGAGAACATGGTATACACCTGGCTCGACCAATTATTGGTATTTTTTTAGTTTGTCTCCCCAAAGGAACATACCACCGATCCCGAGAACATGGTATACACCTGGTTCGACAATTACATTTTTTAATATAATTAACTCCTATCCGATCCAACCAGATTTCACAAGCCACCGATCCAGGGAACATGACATGCTACTGTTAGGTAGATCAGATAATTATACACTATAAGATATGCCTATTTTAATGAACAAACACAAGAATCATCACTCAACCAGGTCTGGTTCACATGCTACGGATCCAGAGAACATAGCATGCTAATCCATAGTGGTAAGTGATTGCTCTGAATGGGAACACAGTAGGCACAAACTCAGCATCTGACACTTAATGATCTAGGTGTATCGAGGTAAAAGCAGAAAATGATTAAGTTTTCTAGTGTACTAGGGATTTGAGCACTCAAAACTAATAGTTCTCACTAATTTGAGCAAAGCACGCAATATGTAGATCACTAGTTTACATGGCATTCAACAATCGGTTCGCATATTCTCATCAAGCACCATATGTCAAATAAAATTCAGTGGGGAAGCATTTAAGAAATGGCTTAATAAGCAACCCAAATAACATTTGATTTCAGCATGTATCAATGGATGATATACTCGGAATGGGTCATGAAACAGCTCACTGGGCTTTGATGATGTAGCACTCGCTTGATCACTCTCTAAGCTGCAGCTCTTCTCCTTTTGCTTCCTCATGGATGCTCCAGCTTCACTCTTCTTCGTGTGTGCCCCATTGCTTCTCCTCATCCCCATGCTCTGAGTCCACCAGGGTCCCAAGGAATGTCACCTCGAACCTGGTCAACATGTATTGATTCGTGCACAAGCAAAAAACCTGAAAAGGCACTCAACCAAAGAGACAATGCAAGTGGTAGGGATAATACCCTCCAAGTCATCAATCGAATATCCAATTACATAAGCATAGCTATAAAGCACATGTTTAGAATGGTAGAAATCAGCAAGGTCAACACTAACATGAGGATGAAATTTATCATTAAGCTCAAGACTAGTATGGGAATAATATGTTTCATTAAGCATAGGACTAGCATAAGGAAAATAAGTGTCATCATCGGGAATGAGAGCAATGCCACCAAAAGTGTATGTATGATCATGTCCAAGCAAATAATTTTTCAAATCTAGCTTAATTGATGGTATAACGCAATGCAAAGTAACAACAAAGATCTCATAAGGAAGCATGTCATCAAGAGGATTGGATAAACCTGCTAAATCACGCTCCTGTATAATGATGGGCAAATGCATTTCCGGTTCTTCATCTTCAATCACATCAACTTCTTTTGCTTCTTCAAGAGTAATAGATGATGAGTCTTCAACTTGATCACTTTGTTGTTCGAGCTCTGGATCATCTTGTTCCTTGTCTTCAAGTATTTCTTCTTCAATCTGAGGTCTTTCTTCCTCTGGACTCTTACTATCTTGCTCAGCTAGATGTGACGGTATTGGAACCTCACATGTATCAAGGGGAATCTTGGCAACACTCGGCTCAAGGAGGGAGGAGATAGTACTGCCAGCGTTGATGTTCTTCTCAATCTTCCTTACTTCTTCCACTAGCTCTTTTCCACTCTTGATCTTCTTCATTTCCTCTAGTATCACCGGCCTCATTGGATCATCTTCAGCACTCCAAGTGAACTCGAGACTAAGCAATGTGAGCTTGTCTATATCATCAAAATCATCTTGTGTGGGCACTTGTGTTGAAGGTGTTGGTTGACCAAATGGAGGACCATTTAACTCCATTGGCAACATCTCCTGGTGTTGAGGTATATGAGTAGGAGGTGAATAGCATTGTTGTGGTGCATAGTTGTTGCTCTCGTCATTGTACCTAAATCCCTGCATTGGATAACTAGAGGCAAACGATGAGATCTCAGGGTTGTTGCTCCTATATGACATATTCGGGTTTTTAGGCCACCCATGTGACTAATTGCTTGCTTTGGTATGAGCTATGCTCTTGAGCGAAGCTCATGCCAAAACAATCTGGAGGGTGAGAGTAACCATGCTGACATTCAGCGGGCGAATGGCCTTGAAATCCACAAATATGGCAGGTAGGAGCAACATAAGGATAGCCTCTAGAATAAGGATCATAAGAGCTAGGCCTACCCTCAAAAACTATTTCTCGCTGCTGAGCTAAATCATCTAATCGATGGGAAATCTTACTTATCAAGTCTCGAATACTTTCCGTGCTGTTTGTAGTGTTGCTCGCAAAAGCATGATGATCTGAATAGTAAGCCATATCTGAGAAGATGCAATAACCTGCAGAATGACCAAGCAAAGAAAGAGAAAATAACTTGACAAGGGTTAGGGGTTAGAGATATATCACATATATATAGCACAAAGGGAAAAACAAGAAAAACCTAGTCTATAGCCTAACACGGTCGCACGACTCTAGTCCCCGGCAACGGCACCAAAATGATCAGGTGTAATATAGCAGGGTTTTTGCGCCCAAACTACGGATGTGTCGTGTTCTCCATAGGGACTAGGCGACAGTGACTATGCTCGGCTAAAGCTAGGGTAGACAATTTAAGTGACGAATACAGGGAAAATAAACCTAAAGTATCTAAGATCGTTTCGGAAAATCGACGACAAAGTAAATGAAAATAAGCAAAGGGAGATTCAGATTATATTCTCTGTCTTTTTGGTATATTCATAAAACTTGAGAAACTAAAATACTAACACAAGCTGACATCAATGACAACAGAAGTAAAAGGACATGAATGTAACATGACAAGGACACATATATAACTATCAAACATGAACAGAGGGAAGAAACAAGGTTGTTGGACAGAATATATGTATCATATCAAAGACACACACATATGTATATAAATCACCCACATTTATCTCACAAGAACTTGAACTAATACGTGGACTACAAAACTGAATATATTTCTACAGAAAAGGGAACACACTGTGACAACACATACATGAACTGGAATTAAAATACAAAGGGTGAACACGCATAAGTTCTAACAGAACACTAATTACCAAGCCAAAATGTTAGACATCGCTTTGTTTCGAAAGAAAAGAAATCCACTATTCAGAACATAGAATTCATGACATGATATTTAACAAGTACAAACTGAACAAACTAATTGGTTGCAAACGCTTATCAAAATCTGAACCTTACAAGACCTACACCACTCCTATTACAGAAAATTCAGAGTACGGTAGCAAGAGAACGGAGAGATTCAAAGATTAATTCCTAGTCAATCTTCAGGCTTGCAGCTGTAGATGGTGTAGGTGATGGAGAAGATCAACAGGGGGCGAGTTGGAGAAGGAGAGGTACAGCAGTAGAGGGCAGAGCAGCAGCGAGGTAGGGAGAAGAAAGAGCAGCAGGCTGGGGTTCAGAGAAGATTAGGAGCATCAACTAGAGGCAAAGGAAGAAGAGAGGAGCGACAGGAGAAGAAGGAAACAACAACATGATGAGGGGAGGAGTAGCAGCGTGAGAGATCAGCAACAGGGCGCGGTAGAAGAAGAGCAGCAACAAAGGGATTGAAGGAGGAGGAGAGAGGTGGAGGAGCAGCGAGGGGAAGAAGAAGGGCAGCAGCGAGGCAGGGGAGGAAGAAGGCAGCGGCAGAAGGCAAGGTCGCGCGGGGCACCAGACCCCTAGTCTGGTAGGGCGCGCGAGCGATGGTGGTGAAGAGGTGGCGCTGATGGATGGTGCAGCGGCGCGAGGTGGTGATGGATTGGATGGATGGTGGTATATGGAGTTGCTGGTGGACGAAGGGCGCGGTGGAGCGGTGGCGCGCCCCACGCTGGCCTGGCTGTGGCGGCGGCTGAAGGTGGAGAAGGAGACAAGAGGGGAGATGTGCCAGGCCCCATTGGATCCCTCCAGCGCCTAGGGATTTTGTTCCCCTCCCCTCATCTGAACTTTGTGATTTGGCCATCTTACTTCTCTTCTTTCTTCACAAGAAGATCCTCCTACTTCTTTAGCTTGCCCCTGGTAACTTCTTTTCTTCTCGCACAAGTCCATTCTTCCTCCTCCTCTTCATTCTCTTAGCCACTAGTCCGGATCTTGAAGTTTATAGTGCCTTTGCGCACTTTTCTGCAAAAGAAACACAATGACTAGTAAATGATTCATTATATGATTTTCATGCAAATATTCAACTAAACTTAGGAAGAATAGATGGGCATAACCCAATGAATGGTATAATTGTATGCCAAAATTATATATATGAAATGTGCATATCAAGTTCCCCCAAACATAGATCTTTACTTGTCTTCAAGTAAAGGCAAATGACAAGAGCTAGATGGTGAACAGTGAGCTGACTAGAGAATGTCCCAGTAAAGTAGATCTCCAAACATCGCATGCTTTGGACTTAGCTAGTGAAAATCAATGGTTAAGAGTGCTACAAAGCAATAGGATACTAGTAGACTCGATCATTTTCAACTTTTACAATGATGCAAGAAGATTAGCAAGTTCAAATGCTGATTATGCCAAAGGTTCCTAAAGAGAGCATGATCTTGAGAACAAAAGGAACTTGAATTAAATCTTGTGATCAAATCACTTATTTACTGAAATAAAGCAATGATTATTATTATTAGTCTCACCATAGGAACATACCACCGATCCCGAGAACATGGTATACACCTGGCTCGATCAATTATTGGTATTTTTTAGTTTGTCTCCCCAAAGGAACATACCACCGATCCCGAGAACATGGTATACACCTGGTTCGACAATTACATTTTTTAATATAATTAACTCCTATCCGATCCAACCAGATTTCACAAGCCACCGATCCAGGGAACATGTCATGCTACTGTTAGGTAGATCAGATAATTATACACTATAAGATATTCCTATTTTAATGAACAAACACAAGAATCATCACTCAACCAGGTCTGGTTCACATGCTACCAATCCAAAGAACATAGCATGCTAATCCATAGTGGTAAGTGATTGCTCTGAATGGGAACACATTAGGCACAAACTCAGCATCTGACACTTAATGATCTAGGTGTATCGAGGTAAAAGCAGAAAATGATTAAGTTTTCTAGTGTACTAGGGATTTGAGCACTCAAAACTAATAGTTCTCACTAATTTCAGCAAAGCACGCAATATGTAGATCACTAGTTTACATGGCATTCAACAATCGGTTCGCATATTCTCATCAAGCACCATATGTCAAATAAAATTCAGTGGGGCAACATTTAAGAAATGGCTTAATAAGCAACCCAAATAACATTTGATTTCAGCATGTATCAATGGATGATATACTCAGAATGGGTCATGAAACAACTCACCGGGCTTTGATGATGTAGCACTCGGTTGATCACTCTCTAAGCTGCAGCTCTTCTCCTTTTGCTTCCTCATGGATGCTCCAGCTTCACTCTTCTTCGTGTGTGCCCCCTTGCTTCTCCTCATCCCCATGCTCTGAGTCCACCAGGGTCCCAAGGAATGTCACCTCGAACCTGGTCAACATGTATTGATTCGTGCACAAGCAAAAACCTGAAAAGGCACTCAACCAAAGAGACAATGCAAGTGGTAGGGATAATACCCTCCAAGTCATCAATCGAATATCCAATTACATAAGCATAGCTATAAAGCACATGTTTAGGATGGTAGAAATCAGCAAGGTAGACACTAACATGAGGATGAAATTTATCATTAAGCTCAAGACTAGTATGGGAATAATATGTTTCATTAAGCATAGGACTAGCATAAGGAAAATAAGTGTCATCATCGGGAATGAGAGCAATGCCACCAAAAGTGTATGTATGATCATGTCCAAGCAAATAATTTTTCAAATCTAGCTTAATTGATGGTATAACGCAATGCAAAGTAACAACAAAGATCTCATAAGGAAGCATGTCATCAAGAGGATTGGATAAACCTGCTAAATCACGCTCCTGTATGATGATGGGCAAATGCATTTCCGGTTCTTCATCTTCAATCACATCAACTTCTTTTGCTTCTTCAAGAGTAATAGATGATGAGTCTTCAACTTGATCACTTTGTTGTTCGAGCTCTGGATCATCTTGTTCCTTGTCTTCAAGTATTTCTTCTTCAATCTGAGGTCTTTCTTCCTCTGGACTCTTACTATCTTGCTCAGCTGGATGTGACGGTATTGGAACCTCACATGTATCAAGGGGAATCTCGGCAACACTCGGCTCAAGGAGGGAGGAGATAGTACTGCCAGCGTTGATGTTCTTCTCAATCTTCCTTACTTCTTCCACTGGCTCTTTTCCACTCTTGATCTTCTTCATTTCCTCTAGTATCACCGGCCTCATTGGATCATCTTCAGCACTCCAAGTGAACTCAAGACTAAGCAATGTGAGCTTGTCTATATCATCAAAATCATCTTGTGTGGGCACTTGTGTTGAAGGTGTTGGTTGACCAAATGGAGGACCATTTAACTCCATTGGCTATATCTCCTGGTGTTGAGGTATATGAGTAGGAGGTGAATAGCATTGTTGTGGTGCATAGTTGTTGCTCTCGTCATTGTACCTAAATCCCTGCATTGGATAACTAGAGGCAAACGATGAGATCTCAGGGTTGTTGCTCCTATATGACATATTCGGGTTTTTAGGCCACCCATGTGACTAATTGCTTGCTTTGGTATGAGCTATGCTCTTGAGTGAAGCTCATGCCAAAACAATCTGGAGGGTGAGAGTAACCATGCTGACATTCAGCGGGCGAATGGCCCTGAAATCCACAAATATGGCAGGTAGGAGCAACATAAGGATAGCCTCTAGAATAAGGATCATAAGAGCTAGGCCTATCCTCAAAAACTATTTCTCGCTGCTGAGCTAAATCATCTAATCGATGGGAAATCTTACTTATCAAGTCTTGAATACTTTCCGTGCTGTTTGTAGTGTTGCTCGCAAAAGCATGATGATCTGAATAGTAAGCCATATCTGAGAAGATGCAATAACCTGCAGAATGACCAAGCAAAGAAAGAGAAAATAACTTGAACAAGGGTTAGGGGTTAGAGATATATCACATATATATAGCACAAAGGGAAAAACAAGAAAAACCTAGTCTATAGCCTAACACGGTCGCACGACTCTAGTCCCCGGCAAAGGCACCAAAATGATCAGGTGTAATATAGCAGGGTTTTTGCGCCCAAACTACGGATGTGTCGTGTTCTCCACAGGGACTAGGCGACAGTGACTATGCTCGGCTAAAGCTAGGCTAGACAATTTAAGTGACGAATACAGGGAAAATAAACCTAAAGTATCTAAGATCGTCGGAAAATCGACGACAAAGTAAATGAAAATAAGCAAAGGGAGATTTAGATTATATTCTCTGTCTTTTTGGTATATTCATAAAACTTGAGAAACTAAAATACTAACACAAGCTGACATCAATGACAACAGAAGTAAAAGGACATGAATGTAACATGACAAGGACACATATATAACTATCAAACATGAACAGAGGGAAGAAACAAGGTTGTAGGACAGAATATATGTATCATATCAAAGACACACACATATGTATATAAATCACACACATTTATCTCACAAGAACTTGAACTAATACGTGGACTACAAAACTGAATATATTTCTACAGAAAAGGGAACGCACTGTGACAACACATACATGAACTGGAATTAAAATACAAAGGGTGAACACGCATAAGTTCTAACAGAACACTAATTACCAAGACAAAATGTTAGACATCACTTTGTTTCGAAAGAAAAGAAATCCACTATTCAGAACATAGAATTCATGACATGATATTTAACAAGTACGAACTGAACAAAATAATTGGTTGCAAACACTTATCAAAATCTGAACCTTACAAGTCCTACACCACTCCTATTACAGAAAATTCAGAGTACAGTAGCAAGAGAAGGGAGAGATTCAAAGATTAATTCCTAGTAAATCTTCAGGCTTGCAGCTGTAGATGGTGTAGGTGATGGAGAAGATCAGCAGGGGGCGAGTTGGAGAAGGAGAGGTACAGCAGCAGAGGGCAGAGCAGCAGTGAGGTAGGGAGAAGAAAGAGCAGCAGGCTGGGGTTCAGAGAATATTAGGAGCATCAACTAGAGGCAAAGGAAGAAGAGAGCAGCGACAGGAGAAGAAGGAAACAACAACATGATGAGGGGAGGAGTAGCAGCGTGAGAGATCAGCAAGGGGCGCGGTAGAAGAAGAGCAGCAACAAAGGGATTGAAGGAGGAGGAGAGAGGTGGAGGAGCAGCGAGGGGAAGAAGAAGGGCAGCAGCGAGGCAGGGGAGGAAGAAGGCAGCGGCAGAAGGCAAGGTCGCGCGGGGCACCAGACCCCTGGTCTGGTAGGGCGCGCGAGCGATGGTGGTGAAGGGGTGGCGCTGATGGATGGTGCAGCGGCGCGAGGTGGTGATGGATTGGATGGATGGTGGTATATGGAGGTGCTGGTGGACGGAGGGCGCGGTGGAGTGGTGGCGCGCCCCACACCGGCCTGGCTATGGCGGCGGCCGAAGGTGGAGAAGGAGACAAGAGGGGAGATGTGCCAGGCCCCATTGGATCCCTCCAGCACCTAGGGATTTTGTTCCCCTCCTCTCATCTGCACTTTGTGATTTGGCCATCTTACTTCTCTTCTTTCTTCACAAGAAGATCCTCCTACTTCTTTAGCTTGCCCCTGGTAACTTCTTTTCTTCTCGCACAAGTCCATTCTTCCTCCTCCTCTTCATTCTCTTAGCCACTAGTCCGGATCTTGAAGTTTATAGTGCCTTTGCACACTTTTCTGCAAAAGAAACACAATGACTAGTAAATGATTCATTATATGATTTTCATGCAAATATTCAACTAAACTTAGGAAGAATAGATGGGCATAACCCAATGAATGGTAATTGTATGCCAAAATTATATATATGAAATGTGCATATCAGCATCGCAGTTAGTTCTTCGGTCGCAAGGGCTTCGGATAACGCCTCGAGGGCTAGTGCGGAGGTTTGATTTTCGGCGCGAAGTGCTATGTCTGGATCACTAGCCAGAGTGATGATTCCATTGGGCCCGGGCATTTTGAGCTTCATGTACCCATAATGGGGTATAGCTTGGAAGATCGTGAATGCCTCCCACCCTAAAAGGGCGTGGTATCCGCTACTAAACGGGGCCACTTGGAATGTGATTTCTTCAGACCTATAATTATCCGGCATGCCGAATACCACATCTAGTGTGATTTTTCCCGCACATCGTGCCTCCCGACTATGGATGATTCCTCTGAAGGTCGTGCTGCTTTGCTCAATGCGTCTCTTGTCTATTTCTATTTTGCTATGAGTTTCCTCGTAGATGAGGTTTGATCCACTGCCACCGTCCATGAGAACTTTAGTAAGCCGGAAGCCGTCCACAATTGGACTAAGGACCAAAGCGGCTGGTGCTCGGGCTGTTCGGAATTGAGGTTCGTCACTGGCATTGAAGGTTATGGCCGTGTCCTTCCATGGATTTATTGCTACAATGTGGCAGACTTCGGCAAGGCTACGGAGAGTTTGCTTGCGCCTATTATTTGAGGCGAAGGTCTTGAAGACTGTCAATACTGTATTGTTATTTTCCATGGGATGGTGCTCTGTTGTATTGTTGATGAGGATATCATCACCGCTCATGGACACCTGCCGGAGTATCCAACATGCTCTAAGGCTGTGTGTTGGCATGGTATCCGCTGTACTGTGAATTTTGCATGGCCCATTGAGCCATCCCTCCAATACAGTTCTACGCCCTGTAGTGGGCTTTTGTTTCTTTGTAATTGGATCGGGTGACTTACGAGAGTACACCCTTTTA
>NC_057800.1:92163615-92295473 GCF_018294505.1 Triticum aestivum
CGTGCAATTTTTGCAAAAGAATGAAATTGCGTCTTCCTCCTGACAGTCCTTGACCTTGCTCATTACAAGGAGGAATCTGGCCCAATAGTGTGTACTCTCTCTTGGGGCTCTTGTCTAATGTGGGAAAGATCACTTGAGTCTGGGCGGGTGGGTAGATTTAGGTCCAAACCCTGACCCGATCTAAGACCCAGCGGCGGAGGAGTTTCCGAGCTTGGCAGTGATACGTCTCCAACGTATCTATAATTTTTGATTGCTCCATGCTATATTATTCTACTATTTTGGGCATTATTGGGCTTTATTTTCCACTTTTATATTATTTTTGGGACTAACCTATTAACCGGAGGCCCAGCCCAGATTTGTTGTTTTATGCCTATTTCAGTGTTTCGAAGAAAAGGAATATCAAACGGAATCGAAACGGAACGAAATCGACTGGAGAAGTTATTTTTGGAAGGAAACCTACCGGATAGACTTGGACCCTACGTCAAAAGACGAAGGAGGAGCTCACGAGGGTAGGGGCGCGCCCCCTGCCTCGTGGCCCCCCCTTCGGTCCACCGACGTACTCCTTTCACCCATATATACCCACGTATCCTAAAACTTCTAGAAGAGACAATAGATCGGGATTTCCGCCGCCAGAAGCCTCCGTAGCCCCCGAAAACCAATCTAGACCCATTCCAGCACCCTGCCGGAGGGGGTAATCCCTCTTCGGTGGCCATCTTCATCATCCCGACGCTCTCCATGACGAGGAGGGAGTAGTTCTCCCTCGGGGCTGAGGGTATGTACCAGTAGCTATGTGTTTGATCTCTCTCTCTCTCTCTCGTGTTCTTGAGATGATACAATCTTGATATATCGCGAGCTTTGCTATTATATTTGGATCCTATGATCTTTCTTCCCCCCTCTACTCTCTTGTAATGAATTGAGTTTCCCCTTTGAAGTTATCTTATCGAATTGAGTCTTTAAAGATTTCAGAACACTTGATGTATGTCTTGCTGTGTGTATCTGTGGTGACAATGGGATACCACGTGATTCACTTGATGTATGTTTTGGTGACCAACTTGCGGGTTCCGCCCATGAACCTATGCATAGGGGTTGGCACACGTTTTCGTCGTGATTCTCCGGTAGAAACTTCGGGGCACTCTTTGAGGTCCTTTGTGTTGGTCGAATAGATGAATCTGAGATTGTGTGATGCATATCGTATAATCATACCCACTGATACTTGAGGTGACATTGGAGTATCTAGGTGACATTAGGTTTTTGATTGATTTGTGTCTTAAGGTGTTATTCTAGTATGAACTCTAGGGCTGTTTGTGAAACTTATAGAAATAGCCCAACGGATTGATTGGAAAGAATAACTTTGAGGTGGTTTAGTACCCTACCATAATCTCTTCGTTCGTTCTCCACTATTAGTGACTTTGGAGTGACTCTTTGTTGCATGTTGAGGGATAGTTATATGATCCAATTATGTTATTATTGTTGAGAGGACTTGCACTAGTGAAAGTATGAACCCTAGGCCTTGTTTCCTAGCATTGCAATACCGTTTACGCTCACTTTTATCATTAGTTACCTTGCTGTTTTTATAATTTTCAGATTACAAAAACCATTATCTACTATCCATATACCACTTGTATCACCATCTCTCTGCCGAACTAGTGCACCTATACAATTTACCATTGTATTGGGTGTGTTGGGGACACAAGAGACTCTTTGTTATTTGGTTGCAGGGTTGTTTGAGAGAGACCATCTTCATCCTATGCCTCCCATGGATTTATAAACCTTAGGTGATCCACTTGAGGGAAATTTCCTACTGTCCTACAAACCTCTGCACTTGGAGGCCCAACAATGTCTACATGAAGAAGGTTGTGTATTAGACATCAAGCTTTTTTCTGGCGCCGTTGCCGGGAAGGTGAGTGCTTGAAGGTATATCTTTTGATCTTGCAATCGAGTCTTTTAGTTTCTTGTTTTATCACTAGTTTAGTTTATAAAAGAAAACTACAAAAAATGGAATTGAGTTTGTCTCATACGCTTCATCTTTTTAATATCTTTCGTGAGTATGATGGAAAGGATAATTGTGCTCAAGTGCTAGAAGAAGAGATCTCTAAAATGTTTGGCACTAAATATTTGAATGATGAGCATGATTGCAATGTTATTAGTATGAATTTTTTGAATATCCATGATGCTAATGATGATTGCACTAGTTATGATGAAAATGGCTCCTATAAACATGTCAATTTTTGTGGAGTAGACTGGGTTTGCAAGTACACACCAAATAGGGAAGATATATATTGCAAGAGGCATAAGTACTTAGAAACCAAATTGTTGCAAGAAGAGCTAGATGAATGTGCTGAAAATTTACCTTTTCTTAGCCCTACTTGTGAACTTTGCAATGAACGTAATCATTTTAGTACCCAATGCAAATTGTTTCATGAGCGTATCGTGTCCAAAAATTGTGATGACTTGATTTCCCTTGCACATCATAATGAACTTAGTTTGCTCTTGGGTTATGAAGAAATTAAACGTAGAACTAAGGATATTCCAAAATTTGCCCTTGATAAAGTTCTTCATTTTGATCTAGAGGAAATTTATATGTATTGCGTGGTGAATTGTATTGAAAATCCTTATATTGCCAATTACATAAAGAAAAGAAAACAAATAGAAGATGAAGAGAATGCTAACGAAAGGGAAGAGACTTCCCAATATTCTCCTATTATTTCTTATGATGAATCAGGTAACGAAGAGGAGCCCTCTATTAAACCAATATCATTAATAAGGAGCTCCAAAAAGAGGATTGAACCCACACATGATGTGGTGAAGAAGAAGAAAAGAAAAAAGAAGAGAGGTAAAAAGGTATCTCTCCCAAATAAAGTTGCTCCTATTATTGTTGTGCCTCATGAAAATGATACACTTGATGATGATCTCGTTATGCCTATTGCTTGTTGTGATGATTATGATTGGGAAGATAATGACACTTCTTATGATCTTGAAAATCTTTTTGGCACTTGCTTGGAAGAATATTATAATTGCTATACTATTGGTGCTATCTATACTATTAATGATGAGAGTGATTATGCTTATGATATGAAAAGGCCCAAGCTTGGGGAAGCTATGTTTGATTAGGATGACATATTTGAGAATATATTTGCTTCTATCAATGTTTGTCCCAAGCTTGGGGATGCTATGTTTAATAATGATGATATTTTTAGTCTCCCAAGTTTTGATATGCAAGTTTATAATGATGATAGCATGACTCCTACTTATGATGATTATTGTGATGATACTTATGCTATAAAAAGTAGTGATTATATTTATAAAACTTGTCATGATTATGATTACCCCTTCTCTGAACATTACTCTTTTAATGTGGAAACAATTTATAGTATTCGAGTTTCCTATGATACTCCCACTATTCCGAATAAGAAGAATTTTGCCTATGTGGAGAGTAGTAAATTTTCTATGCTTGTAGATCATGAAAAGAATGCTTTAGGTGCTGGTTATATTGTTGAATTCATTCATGATGCTACTGGAAATTATTATGAGGGAGGAACATATGCTTGTAGGAATTGCAATAATATCAAGTTTCATCTCTATGTGCTTAAAATTTTGAAGTTATGCTTGTTTTACCTTCCTATGCTAGTTGATTATTGTTCCCACGAGTTGTTTGCTCACAAAATCCATATGCATAGGAAGTATGTTAGACTTAAATGTGCTAGTCATATTCTTCATGATGCTCTCTTTATGTTTCAATTCTTATCCTTTATGTGAGCATCATTGAAATCATCATGCCTAGCTAGGGGCATTAAACGATAGCGCTTGTTGGGAGGCAACCCAATTTTATTTTAGTTCCTTGCTTTTTGTTCCTGTTTAGTAATAAATAATTCATCTAGCCTCTGTTTTTATGTGGTTTTATTCTTTTAATTAGTGTTTGTGCCAAGTAGAACCTTTGGGAAGACTTGGGGAAAGTCTTTGCGATCATGCTGTAAAAAACAGAAAATTTAGCGCTCACAAGAATTGCTGCCATTTTTATTTGAAGAGTGCTATTTAGTTAATTCGTTTTGTAGATGATTAATAGACAAATTCCTCAGGTCCAGAAATTTATTTGAGAATTTTATGAGTTCAGAAGTATACGTTTGATCCAGATTACTACAGACTGTTTTGTTTTTGACAGATTCTGTTTTTCATGTGTTGTTTACTTATTTTGATGAATCTATGGCTAGTAAAATAGTTTATAAACCATAGAGAAGTTGGAATACAGTAGGTTTAACACCAATATAAATAAAGAATGAGTTCATTACAGTACCTTGAAGTGGTGATTTATTTTCTTATACTAACGGAGCTCACGAGTTTTCTACTTTAAGTTTTGTGTTGTGAAGTTTTCAAGTTTTGGGTAAAGATTCGATGGACCATGGAATAAGGAGTGGAAAGAGCCTAAGCTTGGGGATGCCCAAGGCACTCCAAGGTAATATTCAAGGACAACCAAAAGCCTAAGCTTGGGGATGCCCCGGAAGGCATCCCCTCTTTCGTCTTCGTTCATCGGTAACTTTACTTGGAGCTATATTTTTATTCGCCACGTGATATGTGTTTTGCTTGGAGCGTCAATTTATTTTGTTAGGATTTGCTTTCTGTTATTGAGAACAATGTTTTGCATCTTTTATTTCAATAAAAGTGACATTGATAGCCTTTACTATGCCTATGTTACAAGTATACATGTTGCTGTTTGAAAACAGACAGTTTACCGCTGTTGCAATAATTCCCTAGAAAAGTAAGAATGTGATAAAATGTTGAAACCTTTTGCATATTAATATATGACAAATTTACTACAGTGGGAATTTTATTTCATAATTTTTGGAGCTAGGGAAGTATGGATGTTGCTGCATTCTTTAAAGACTGTCCTGTTTAGGCAGATTGCTGTTATGTTTGCATTGTTTGCATATGTTTGCTTCTTTAATGATTCTATTTGAGGATAGGACTATTAAATATGCAGTAGTATGAAATGCTGAATAATAATTTTAGTGATTTGCTACAGTAGAGTATAATAAGGTTTTGGCAATGGTTTATACTAACTTATCTCACGAGTCCTTGTTGAGTTTTGTGTGGATGAAGCTTTTGAGATTTAGGGAGACCGTGATATGAGAGGAATTAAGGAGACACAAGAGCTCAAGCTTGGGGATGCCCAAGGCATACCAAGATAATATTTCAGGAAGTCTCAAGCGTCTAAGCTTGGGGATGCCCCGATTGGCATCCCACCTTTATTCTTCAACAACTATTGGTTAGTTTCGGTTGATCCTAAGTTTTTGCTTCTTCACACGATGTTTTCCATTCTTAGAATGTCATTTTATTTAGTTTTGCTTGCTGCTTGAATAAAATACCAAGATCTGAAATTCTTAAATGTTAGAGAGTCTTCACATAGTTGTATAATTATTCTACTACTCATTGATCTTCACTTATATCTTCCAGAGTAGTTTGTCATTTGCTCTAGTGCTTCACTTATATCTTTTTAGAGAACGGTGGTAGTTTTATTTTGAAGAAATAGATGAACTCTCATGCTTCACTTAGATTATTTTGAGAGTCTTAAATACCATGGTAATTTTCTTAAAATCCTAATATGCTAGGTATTCAAGAATAATAAAATTCTCTTATGAGTGTGTTGAATACTATGAGAAGTTTGATAGTTGATAATTGTTTTGAGATATGGAGATGGTGATATTAGAGTAATACTAGTTGAGTGGTTATGAATTTGAGAAATACTTGTGTTGAAGTTTGTGATTCCCGTAGCATGCACGTATGGTGAACCGTTATGTGATGAAGTCGGAGCATGATTTATTTATTGATTGCCTTCCTTATGAGTGGCGGTCGGGGACGAGCGATGGGCTTTTCCTACCAATCTATCCCCCTAGGAGCATGCGCGTAATACTTTGCTTTGATAACTTGTAGATTTTTGCAATAAGTATATGATTTCTTTATGACTAATGTTGAGTCCATGGATTATACGCACTCTCACCCTTCCACCTTTGCTAGCCTCTCTAGTACCGCACAACTTTCGCCGGTACCATAAACCCACCATATACCTTCCTCAAAACAGCCATCATACCTACCTATTATGGCATTTCCATAGCCATTCCGAGAGATATTGCCATGCAACTTTCCACTGTTCCATTTATTATGACACGCTTCATCATTGTCATATTGCTTAGCATGATCATGTAGTTGACATTGTATTTGTGGCAAAGCCACCGTTCATAATTCTTTCATACATGTCACTCATGCATCATTGCACATCCCGGTACACCACCAGAGGCATTCATATAGAGTCATATCTTGTTCTAAGTATCGAGTTGTAATTCTTGAGTTGTAAGTAAATAAAATTGTGGTGATCATCATAATTAGAGCATTGTCCCAGTGAGGAAAGGATGATGGAGACTATGATTCCCCCATAAGTCGGGATGAGACTCCGAACGAAAATAAATAAATATAAGAGGCCAAAGAAGCCCAAATAAAAAAAGGGGGAAAAGAGGCCATAAAAAAGAAAAGGTCCAAATAAAAAAATAAAAAAATGAGAGAAAAAGAGAGAAGGGACAATGCTACTATCCTTTTACCACACTTGTGCTTCGAAGTAGCACCATGATCTTCATGATAGAGAGTCTCCTATGTTGTCACTTTCATATACTAGTGGGAATCATTCATTATAGAACTTGGCTTGTATATTCCAATGATGGGCTTCCTCAAAATGCCCTAGGTCTTCGTGAGCAAGCGAGTTGGATGCACACCCACTAGTTTCTTTTGTTGAGCTTTCATACATTTATAGCTCTAGTGCATCCGTTGCATGGCAATCCCTACTCAGTCACATTGATATCTATTGATGGGCATCTCCATAGCCCGTTGATACGCCTAGTTGATGTGAGACTATCTTCTCCTTTTTGTCTTCTCCACAACCACCACTCTATTCCACCTATAGTGATGTATCCATGGCTCACGCTCATGTATTGCGTGAAGATTGAAAAAGTTTTGAGAATGTCAAAAGTATGAAACAATTGCTTGGCTTGTCATCAGGGTTGTGCATGATTTAAATATTTTGTGTGGTGAAGATAGAGCATAGCCAGACTATATGATTTTGTAGGGATAACTTTCTTTAGCCATGTTATTTTGAGAAGGCGTAATTTCTTAGTTAGTATGCTTGAAGTATTACTATTTTTATGTCAATATGAACTTTTGTCTTGAATCTTATGGATCTAAATATTCATGCCACAATTAAGAAGAATTACATTGAAATTATGCCAACTAGCATTCCACATCAAAAATTCTTTCTTTTATCATTTACCTACTCGAGTACGAGCAGGAATTAAGCTTGGGGATGCTTGATACGTCTCCAACGTATCTATAATTTTTGATTGCTCCATGCTATATTATCTACTGTTTTGGGCAATATTGGGCTTTATTTTACACTTTTATATTATTTTTGGGACTAACCTATTAACTGGAGGCCCAGCCCAGATTTGTTGTTTTATGCATTTCAGTGTTTCGAAGAAAAGGAATATCAAACGGAGTCGAAACGGAACGAAATCAACTGGAGAAGTTATTTTTGGAAGGAAACCTACCAGATAGACTTGGACCCTACGTCAGAAGATGAAGGAGGAGCTCATGAGGGTAGGGGGCGCGCCCACCCCCCTAGGGCGCGCCCCCCTGCCTCGTGCCCCCCCCCCCTTTGGTCCACCAACGTACTCCTTTCACCCATATATACCCACGTATCCTAAAACTTCCAGAAGAGATAATAGATCGGGAGTTCCGCCGCCAGAAGCCTCCGTAGCCCCCGAAAACCAATCTAGACCCATTCCAGCACCCTGCCGGAGGGGGTAATCCCTCTTCGGTGGCCATCTTCATCATCCCGACGCTCTCCATGACGAGGAGGGAGTAGTTCTCCCTCGGGGCTGAGGGTATGTACCAGTAGCTATGTGTTTGATCTCTCTCTCTCGTGTTCTTGAGATGATACGATCTTGATGTATCACGAGCTTTGCTATTATATTTGGATCCTATGATGTTTGTTCCCCCCTCTACTCTCTTGTAATGAATTGAGTTTCCCTTTGAAGTTATCTTATCGGATTGAGTCTTTAAAGATTTCAGAACACTTGATGTATGTCTTGCCGTGCGTATCTGTGGTGACAATGGGATACCACGTGATTCACTTGATGTATATTTTGGTGACCAACTTGCGGGTTCCGCCCATGAACCTATGCATAGGGGTTGGCACAAGTTTTCGTCATGATTCTCCGATAGAAACTTCGGGGCACTCTTTGAGGTCCTTTGTGTTGGTCGAATAGATGAATCTGAGATTGTGTGATGCATATCGTATAATCATACCCACGGATACTTGAGGTGACATTGGAGTATCTAGGTGACATTAGGGTTTTGGTTGATTTGTGTCTTAAGGTGTTATTCTAGTACGAACTCTAGGGCTGTTTGTGACACTTATAGAAATAGCCCAACAGATTGATTGGAAAGAATAACTTTGAGGTGGTTTCGTGCCCTACCATAATCTCTTCATTCGCTCTCCACTATTAGTGACTTTGGAGTGACTCTTTGTTGCATGTTGAGGGATAGTTATATGATCCAATTATGTTATTATTGTTGAGAGGACTTGCACTAGTGAAAGTATGAACCCTAGGCCTTGTTTCCTAGCATTGCAATACCATTTATGCTCACTTTTATCATTAGTTACCTTGCTGTTTTTATAATTTTCAGATTACAAAAACCATTATCTACTATCCATATACCACTTGTATCACCATCTCTTCGTCGAACTAGTGCACCTATACAATTTACCATTGTATTGGGTATGTTGGGGACACAAGAGACTCTTTGTTATTTGGTTACAGGGTTGTTTGAGAGAGACCATCTTCATCCTACGCCTCCCATAGATTGATAAACCTTAGGTCATCCACTTGAGGGAAATTTGCTACTGTCCTACAAACCTCTGCACTTGGAGGCCCAACAACGTCTACAAGAAGAAGGTTGTGTAGTAGACATCAGGCAGTTCAGACTCCAGGATGTTGCCCAATAGTTCTGGCCCGTTGTCTGATTCTAGGTTCGAAGCTTGGGCCATGTCCTCCCGTGGATGGGTATCTGGCTTGGAGAGCTCGGGAATCCGGACATAGTTTGTCCTCAAAATAGAGGAAGAATTGCTACATTGCTCCTCCACCACCGCTATCTGGTGGGTGACCGGCGAAGAGTTAATCTCCCTTTGGTTGGGTTTAAGCCCGATCCGATCATAGTCCGTTGCGACTCCTAGGGTGGTGATGCGATCCAAGAGCTCGTTCAGGGAAGAGAGCTCTATTGGATCCATCTGCTCGGCGAATCCCGAGCCGACGTGGAGGCTGTTTTTGATGACCTGAGAAGTCATCGTCGGCGCGACGGACGAACGGGCGGTCATGACGAAGCAGCATAGTCGGAGAGTTTGGCCTACAGCCAGGGCTCCCCCCCCCCGAGGTAGTGTTGTCCTTGACAACAAGACGAGCCATCAAGCCTTATCGTGGCGGCACAATGGAAATGAAAGCACCAATGTTGATGTCAAAACTGGCGGATCTCGGGTATGGTGTCCCGAACTATGCGTCTAAGGCGGATGGTAACAGGAGGCAGGGGACACAATGTTTACCCAGGTTCGGGCCCTCTCGATGGAGGTAATACCCTACTTCCTGCTTGATTGATCTTGATGATATGAGTATTACAAGAGTTGATCTACCACGAGATCGTAAAGGCTAAACCCTAGAAGCTAGCCTATGATTATGATTGTTGTTGTCCTATGGACTAAACCCTCCGGTTTATATAGACACCGGAGGAGGCTAGGGTTACACAGAGTCGGTTACAAAGGAGGAGATCTACATATCTGAACTGCCAAGCTTGCCTTCCACGCAAAGAAGAGTCCCACCCGGACACGGGACGAATATTCAATCTTGTATCTTCATAATCCAACAGACCGGCTGAAGGATATAGTCCGGCTGTCCGAGGACCCCCTAATCCAGGACTCCCCCACATAGGCCGGACTGATGGCCTATGAATATACATGACCGAAGGCTCTCACCCGTGTCTGGATGGGACTCTCCTTGGTGTGGTGGCAAGCTTGGTGTTCGGATATGAAGATTCCTTTCTCTATAACCAACTTTGTATAGCCCTAGTCCCCTCCAGTGTCTATATAAACAGAGGGTTTAGTCCGTAGGGACAAGGATAATCATATAGGCTAGACTCCTAGGGTTTTAGACATTACGATCTCGTGGTAGATCAACTCGTGTAATACTCATATTCATCAAGATCAATCAAGCAGGAAGTAGGGTTTTACCTCCATAGAGAGGGCCCGAACCTGGGTAAACATCGTGTCCCCTGTCTCCTATTACCATCAACCTTAGACGCACAGTTCGGGACCCCCTACCTGAGATCTGCCGGTTTTGACACCGACACCGACCGAGACTCCTAGGCTGCTAACTGAACCTGATCGATCGCTGCTGCTACATGCTTACTAAAGCCGATCGAACCCCTGTGCGAGACATAGCTAGCCGGTTGGGTTGCCACTGGTTGAACAGTGCCCATTGTTGCCGCGCACGATACATAGAACGAGTCGAGACATGGTGTGAGTCGAGCCGGTTGGGTTGGCTATGGATGAACAGTTCCTGGTGGCGGTTGGATGAATAGGACACCGGCTACCTGTATGGGCGGTTGCCGCTGGATGAACAGGACACCATGGTATATAGTACGCGGTTGCCGCTGGATGAACAGGAGCCCAAGGAGGCCGCCACACACCTTAGCCGGTTGGGGGTGGATGAACAGGACCCCATGGAGGCTGGTTGAATTGAAGCCGGTGGAGGCTGGATGAACAATGTCTGGTGGAGGCTCGAGACGGTGGATGAACAGTAGCTGGTGGAGGCTGGAGAAAGTCGATGGTGGATGAACAGTAGCCCGTGGAGTCCCATTTTGCGGTATGCCAGGCCCATCCTGATGAACATGACCCCTATTTCGACCATAGGAGGGCAAAGACGAGTCCGTTTCCTTTGTTTTGTGGTATGCCACACCACTCCCGATCAACAGGACCCCATCTCGACCGTAGGAGCTCGAACAGAAGTCCGTTTCCACCGTTCTGCGGTACGCTAGACCCTTCTCGATGAACAGGACACCGTTTCGACTATACGCGGTCGAACAGAAGGCCCATTTTTTCCATTCTATGGTACGCCATACCTCGTTTCGGTTGTTTCGTCCAAGCCGGTTGGCTCCCTATGAAAAGACGCGTTTCGACCTAGTGGCTTCGCTCCCGATGAATAGGATGCGTTTCGACCCAGTCACTTGGCTCTCGGTGAAGACGACGTTGTTTCTTCCATTTCGACCCAGCCGGTCGGCTGACGATGAACAGGACGACGTCGCTGCCGTCCATTGCCTCTCCATGTACACGTGACATGGCTGTACGTATGCGCGAGTACGCATTCGAGACCCCGCCCTTATGTACGTACGTAGCCGGATTTAATTTCTTGCAGCGTGGCTGTGCGTACGTGTACACAATATATATAGACGGGACCGCGTGACATGCTATGTCCGTGCACTCTACTACGACACGTGCATCTCCTTACTCAGACATGGTTCATCGCTGCAGAGAGACCGGTCGACCAGTATGTACGTACACGATCGCGACCAGACAAACAACCCGAGTACGGTTCGACCCGGTGGGTCCTAGCTGTCAGGGAGGATAAGGAGGCACTTCCTTCCATGCGAAGATATACCTGGTGGGTCCTAGCTGTCAGGGAGGATAAGGAGCCACTTCCTTCCGTGTGAAGATATATCTAGTGGGTCCCAACTGTCAGGGGGAAGAATCAATTTTTCCCGTAATACGGACGCACTTCCTTGCGTTCGAAGATGTAGCTGGTGGGTCCGAGTTGTCAGGGGTAAATGTTTTTTTGAGGCCCTTCCGGTAGGTCCCACTGTCAGGTGGAGGAATCATTATTTTGCGCGTAATAAGGAGGCACTTCCTTGCTATGGCTGTGGACCCAACTGTCTTCCACTCCACGTATAGTCTTCTTCCGATGGAAGGCGTTCCTTGACCACATTGACCACGCCACGCCAAGAGCACCAAGGCGGTGGACGATGACAAGGCCTAAGACAGGAACGAATGGAGTCATGGAACAAGGGGCACTGGAGTCCCTGGCAGATGGGAGTACGAGGGGCTGGTTCGGCTGCCGGGTGAGGCTGCCTTCGCCAGAGAACAACAGAAGGTGTGGGTGAGTACAGGTATGACCTGGCCACCATTGGGGGTTGAGTGGGGCGGCGAGGCCCGCGTGGCAGTGTAAGTGCATCTAGTGCCACCCCTAGTTGGTTTTGGAGTATTGACGACAAACCTAGTTGAGGGACTAATGTGTTTGTGAGAATTGCGGGATAACACAGGTAGAAGTCCCTCATTGATTCGGTTTTCCTACCAAAGATGACCCCTAAAAATGTATGAAGACATTGAAGTCAAAGGTGGTATATGAAGATATTCACATTGAAGACTATGACAAGAGAAGACACCACATGAAGCCTATGGAGCTCGAAGACTTAGATCTTTCGTAGTTCTCTTTCTTTTGTGTTGAGTCATAGGAACCACCGTACTGTTAAGTGGGGTCCAAGAGAACCAGTCAGAATGACTGAAGTGATGCCCAACCAAAACCTATGTCTTCGAGTGAAGACTATGAGAGCGAATCTTATCCAGAGTCGGACAAGTCAGCTTTGCTTGTAGCCCAAGTAAAGTTGCCATGTGAGTTTGAAATCTGACCATTGGAACACGTGTCAGTTCCTTAGTGACCCAGGGTCATTTCAGACAAATCAGGTCGGGTTGCCAAGTGGCTATAAGTAGCCCACCCCCTACAACCATAAACGGTTGGCTGCTCAGATTGAGAGTACGGCTTTTGTCGTTTGAGAGCAACCCACCTCGAAGCCTTTGAGAGATAATTCCTTGCGAGGATAAAGCCCTAACCACCCAGAGCCAAAGAGAATTAGGCATCACTTAAGTCTTCTTGTCTGTGTGATCTGAAGACTTATTACACTTGAGGACTGTGCATCCTCCAGCCGGTTAGGCGTCGCGTTCTGAGCGTCCAAGAGACATTGTGGATTGCCGGTGAACGAAGTCTGTGAAGGTTTGGGAGTCTACCTTGAAGACTTACCAGAGTGATTGGGCGAGGTCTGTGTGACCTTAGCTCAAGGGGAATACGGTGAGGACTGGGTGTCCTCAGCTGCGTGTTCAGGACTGGGTGTCCGGGACTGTGTGTCCTAAGGTTTAAATACCTAGCCGCCCCAACCAGACGTACAGTTGTCACAGCAACTGGAACTGGTCCAACAAATCATTGTCTTCAACGATTCACTGGTTTCATCTTCTCTTCCCTTTACTTACTGTTACTCCTTGTGAAGTCATTGTATGTTTGCACTATCTTTTGTCTTCACTGAGTGACTGCGTGTTCTGTCTAGCTTCATAATATCTTCCTACCTGATCCTTACTACATTGCTGCTACTAAGTCATTGTGCTTTCACTCTATTGAATACTTGACTATGGCTTGCCTAGTGTAGTCTACCTTCCGCTGCAGTGTAATAGGTTTATTTCTATCGTTTGTCTTCATAACTTCCACGTATTGAAGACTTCCATAAAAATCGCCTATTCACCCCCCCCCTCTAGTCGATATAACGCACTTTCAATTGGTATCAGAGCAAGGTGCTCCCTTGTTGTGTGTGATTCGGTTTAACCACCTGGAGTTTTAGCTATCTCGACTGCAAGGATAATAAAAGTCTCTGCTGCGTGCCCCGTCTTCGATGGAACTAAATATCCCTACTGGAAGAATAAGATGCGCATGCATCTTGAAGCCATTGACGTCGACCTATGGTATGTCGTCGAGAACGGCATTCGCAAGGCTGGAGAAGGTGTCACTGCTGCTGATGTCAAGAAATTCGTTCAACTGGACTCTACTGCCAAGAATATCATCTGTGGTCATCTGACCAAAGGACAGTATGGCCGTGTGAGTGCTTTGAAAACATCTAAGCTGGTCTGGGACTGGCTCTCCAAGGTCAATGAAGGCGTCTCAACCCAGAGAGATCAGAGAATCAGTGTCCTTCGCAACCTCTTCAACCGCTTCAAGCGAAATGACAATGAGAATGTCTAGCTCACATTTGACCGACTCACTGACATCACAAATGAGGTTCAAGCCCTCGGCGCTACTCAGATCACCAAACATGAAGTCGTCAAAACACTACTGAGATCACTTGACAGTTCATTTGACACCCTAGCCCTGATGATTCAAGAACTTCCTGATTTCAAGACACTCGATCCGTCTGACATACTTGAGAGGCTCAACACACATGGGTTTCAGCTTTCTGAGAAAAGAGATATCTACGGTCCAAACTATGGGCGAACTCATGCCTTGAAGGCAAAAGCTGTCTCCTCATCTAAAGAAGAATCTGACAGCAGTTCTGATGATCCTGAAGACATTGGAAGGGAACTTTCTATGCTTGTCAAGAAGTTCCAAAAATTCACCAAGAAGAAAGGCTTCAGAAAGTCTTCCCGATCAAGCTCAAGAAATGATGAAGCTTCTGCTCATGACTACAAGAAGAAAACATGTCACAAGTGCAAGAAACTTGGCCAGTTCATCTCTGAGTGTCCACGGTGGGACAATGAGAACAAAAAGAAGAAGAAGAGCAAGGAATATGACTCTGACGACAAGAAGAAGAAGAAACACTCAAAGTCTTCTTCCAAGTCTTCCTCAAAGTCTTCATCACACAAGAAGAGCTCATCTGGCAAGGCACGTGCGTTTGTTGGCAAGGAAATGGATTCAGAGGAGGAGTCCGCTTCTGAGGAGGCGGAGGTGGAGTCTGAGGAGGAGTCCGATTCAGGCGTCGCAAGTCTGGCTACAGCATACGTTGCCAAGTCCATCTTCAACACTGAAGACAATGACCTCATCACCGATACCGATGCAAATGACAAGGACTACTTCGCTTCTACCTACTGCTTCATGGCACGTGGTGCCAAGGTAAACACACGCACTACTCACTATCAAACATCTAGTGACGATGACTCTGATTGTGGTTCAAAACCCAGCTACAAAACACTTGCTAAAATTGCAACAGAACAACAGAAAGCTATGGAACATATTCAAAAACTGTTAGACAGAAGCGATGATCTGTTAGGTGCTGAAATGACTCGATTTGAATCCTTAATTGAACACATAAAAAATCTTCACGTTAAGTATCAGGAACTTGAAAGTCGTCATGAAACTCTCTCAACAACTCATGAAAAGCTTTCCTATGATTATCTTCAAAGGAAGCAAGATCTTGAGAAATTGAGAGCGGTTCATGAAGATCTTCAAAAGGAAAACGAGTCACTTCGCACCAAACAGATCAGTCCCGCTCAGGAAGGATTTGAACCATCATGTATTAAATGCATTGAGCGTGATAATGCTACTTCTGTTGCTGAATGTTCTACTGCTACTGCTGTTGCAATATCTTCAACTGTTGATGTGGTAACTAACCCCTCTGCTGAGGATACCACCTATTGCTGATGAGAATGCCAGGTTGAAGACATTGCTTGAAACAGGGATGTACAAAAGTCTTAAAGGGCATCAGACACTATGTGATGTCCTCAAAAAGCAGATTCTAAAGCGAAACCCGAGGAAAGAGGGTGTTGGGTTCGTAAGGAAAATGAATGATGATGGCTCTTACTGGAAACCTGAGCAGTACCCCAAAACCATGTGGGTTGCTGCAAAGGAACCTTCAGCAGATCCATCCAATCTATCTGGATTCACTTGTGCTAACCCCATTATCATTGATGAATCCTTTGATGGAAACTATATACTGTTTAAGAATCAGAATGGTGAAGTGTTTGCCAGGTACATTGGTACTAACTGTAGGAATGGACCACCTATGAAGAAGATCTGGGTTCCGAAAAGGTGTCTGGAGAATCTTCCTGTGAATGTCATCATGACACCTCACATGAAGAAGACAAACTTCAGACCAAAGGCTTCATACAGACAGAGGACTCACCTGAGTCACACTAACGCAAATGTTTTGCAGGGAAACCATACTCAGGCATATGAATATGAGAGCGGTTCGTCAAACCGCCATGTTCATAAGACCAAGAACTATTCTACTTATTCTTATGAGTACTATTGTCCGCCTGCCAGACTGTTTGCTAGGGCTCCAAAGCCAAAATTCTCAGATGCTGCACTTAGACTTATTGCTTCTAAGCCACCCTTGAAGATGTGGGTGGCTAAGAAAGCTTAACTCTCTTTTGCAGGGAAAGGTCTCCAGCAGAAAACCAAAATCGTCTGATGCTATTGCTAGGGACCTTAAACATCTTGTAGGGCGCAAGATCAAATGCCCGAATGGTCTTACTATGTACTTCATTCCTGAATCGCTTGCTACTCTCCCTATTAGTCCTAATCTGGATCTAAGCTTTCATAACCCATTGGTTCGTCAAATGTTTTTGCTTCACAATGCTCTTGGTGAAGCCTATCCCCCTAACTGCACTGTAGGGTACGACACCAGCGTCTTCAGAATGGATTATTGATAGTGGGTGTACAAATCACATGACTGGCAAAAGAAGCCTTCTTATGGACTCAACCTTACGTCCATCCGACAAGAGCCACATCACATTTGCTGACACTTGTAAAAGTAAGGTATTGGGTCTAGGTAGAGTTGCAATCTCAAGGGATCAACACATTGATAAAGTCATGCTTGTTGAATCCCTTGGCTTCAACTTAATGTCTGTCTCAATGCTTTGTGATTTAAACATGATCGTAATATTTGGAAAATATCGTTGCATTGTTCTAATGGAATCTGACAAGTCTCTAGTATTTGAAGGGTATCGAAAAGATGATTTGTACATGGTAGATTTCTCAGCAGGACCACAGCTGGCCGTATGTCTTCTAGCAAAAGCTTCAGAATGCTGGCTCTGGCATCGGAGGCTTGGGCATGCTGGCATGAGGAACCTCCACACCCTGGCAAAGAAGAAGCATGTCATAGGCATCGAGGGCGTCAAGTTCAAGAAAGATCACTTATGCGGTGCCTTTGAAGCAGGGAAGATGACGAGGGCCAAACATCCCTCGAAGACAATCATGACCACTACTCGACCCTTCGAACTGCTTCACATGGATCTTTTCGGTCCCACTCATTACTCAACTCTTACTACTACTGCTTGCCTCTATGGCTTTGTTATTGTTGATGATTATTCTAGATATACTTGGGTGCACATAATCCTTTACAAGACTGAAGTGCAGGATGTCTTCAAACGCTTCGCCAATCGAGCTATGAACAATTATGGCGCCAAGATAAAGCACATCAGAAGTGACAATGGCACTGAATTCAAGACCACTGGCCTTGATACATATCTTGATACCTTGGGCATCACACATGAATTCTCAGCCCCGTACACGCCATAGCAGAATGGCGTCGTCGAACGCAAGAACAGAATACTCATTGAGATGGCTAGAACGATGCTAGATGAATACAAGACCCCAAGAAAATTCTGGCCTGAAGCCATTGATACTGCATGCCATACAATCAATCGTGTTTATCTTTCACAAGCTTCTGAACAAGACATCCTATGAGCTCCTTACTGGCAAGAAGCCAAATGTGAGTTACTTCAGAGTATTTGGCGCAAGGTGCTGGATCAAGGACCCACATCACACCTTAAAGTTTGCACCAAAAGCACATGAGGGTTTTATGCTTGGATATGGAAAGGATTCGCACTCCTACAGAGTCTTCAATCTCTTTCATTACAAAGTGGTTGAAACAGTGGATGTGCGGTTCGATGAGACCAACGGTTCACAAAGAGAGCAACTGCCAAATGTGCTAGATGAAGTTCCATCCAGTGAATCAATCAAGCTAATGGGAACTGGAGAAATTATACCTTCTGAAGCTCATCCTGAAGAAGAACTTATCATCTCAGCACCCGATCAACATGAAGACAATGCTCAGCCTGAAGACATTCCTTCTAACAACGACAATGATCAGCAAGAGCAAATTCTTCGCCCTGTACATCCTCGCGTTGCCAATGAAGTGCAGATTGAAAGAATAACTGATAGCATCAATGCACCTGGTCCACTCACTCGTTCAAGGGCAACTCAGCTAGCAAATTTCTGTGGGCACTTCGCATTCGTCTCAATAACAGAACCCAAGAAAGTTGAAGAAGCCTTCATGGAACCTGAATGGATTCAAGCTATGCAAGAAGAGCTTCAACAGTTTGAGCTGAATAATGTATGTGAACTGGTTAAGCGTCCTGATCCACGGAAGCACAATATAATAGACACCAAATGGATATACCGCAACAAGCAAGATGAGCATGGTCAAGTTGTCAGAAACAAAGCTCGTCACGTTGCTCAAGGATATACTCAAGTGGAAGGCATTGACTTCGATGAAACATTTGCTCATGTGGCTAGACTTGAAGCCATACGCATACTGCTGGCCTATGCAAATCATCATAACATGCTTCTATATCAAATGGATGTGAAGAGTGCTTTTCTCAATGGCAAGATTGAAGAAGAAGTGTATGTTGCACAACCACCTGGCTTTGAAGATCCAAAACATCCTGACATGGTATACAAGCTCAACAAGGCACTGTATGGCCTCAAACAAGCCCCTCGGGCCTGGTATGACACACTCAAATACTTCCTGAAGAGCAAAGGCTTCATACCTGGTTCCCTTGACCCCACTCTCTTCATGAAGACATATGATGGTGAACTGTTTGTGTGCCAAATATATGTGGATGACATTATCTTCGGCTGCACCAATCAGAAGTACAGTGAAGAGTTTGGATATATGATGCAAGAGCAATATCAGATGTCCATGATGGGAGAGCTGAAGTTCTTCCTCGGTCTTCAAATACGACAACAACGCAATGACATCTTCATATCTCAAGAGAAGTATCTCAAAGATTGTCTGAAGAAGTTTGGTATGCAAGACTGCAAAGGCTTCACAACACCAATGCCAGCCAAACATCATCTGGGTCCCGACGACAATGGTAAAGAGTTCGATCAAAAGGTATACCGCTCCATGATTGGTTCTTTACTTTATCTATGTGCATCTAGGCCAGATATTATGATTAGTGTTTGCATGTGTGCTCGATTTCAAGCGGCACCAAAGGAGTCGCATCACTTAGCTGTGAAGCGAATTCTTCGATATTTGGCTCACACCCCAACTCTAGGATTATGGTATCCAAAGGGCTCAGAGTTTGATCTGGTTGGATTCTCGGATGTTGATTATGCTAGTGACAAAGTTGATCGCAAGTCTACATCAGGCACATGTCACTTTCTGGGACGATCACTTGTATGTTGGTCTTCAAAGAAGCAGAACTGTGTATCTCTCTCTACTGCTGAATCTGAATACATTGCTGCTGGATCTTGCTGCGCTCAGCTTCTGTGGATGAAGCAAACACTCAAGGACTATGGCATTCATCTGAAGCAAGTGCCACTTTACTGCGACAACGAAAGCACCATCAAGATTGCCAACAACCCAGTTCAGCACTCGAAGACAAAGCACATTGAAATTCGTCATCACTTTCTCAAAGATCATGTTGTGAAGAAAGATATTGATATCATACACGTCAACACTGAAGAGCAATTGGCAGATATCTTCACCAAGCCCTTGGATGAGAAGAGATTTTGCAAGTTACGGTGTGAGCTAAATATCCTGGAATCCTCAAATGTCCTGTGATCAGGCACACATCCTAACCCTTATGCATATTGATGACTTAGATGTGCAACACACGAAGTAAAGTATATCTTCAATCAATGAAGACATACATTCTAAGTGTGAATACATTAATGTGGAATTTGACTTTGGAGCGCCATGATAATTGTGCGCCGTGTCTGGGTCTAATACTTCCTATACGGTGGGTAACGCCACCACTAAACGTTCTATTTTTGAAGTGTTTCACTCATGGCATTACCTTGCAATGTCTTCACATTTGGTTTGGCTTCGATCTCAACATATCTTCATGATTATCTTCACTATGTTGATTATATATATATAGTAGTGTTCTGTCCTCTACAGCATTCACTTATAGCTATGTCTTCGTGTTGAATCTTTTGAACTAAGTGAATGTGATCGGACCCTAACCTCTCTATGCTTTCTATCTCAAATACTATCTTCCCAAATCATATGCATTCTATTGAAACTGTCGAATATCTTCTCTGTGTCCTTGTCAGCAGAAGATACAGAGACAACCATTAAGTCCGTTTTCAATGCTCATTCCTCCACATGAAACCCGGAGAAGTAGGAACGACCACCCGACAATCCAGGCGTGCGTGGGACGTGGAACAAACCCCAAATTCCGCATAATGGCCACATGTTCCTCAGATGCGAATCGCCAGGGGCACCTGTGTAATAGCGCAGTGCCGCCCATGTACCTATAAATACACACTTCACAGCAGTCATTATCTCTTCTTCCACTCTCGCACGAACCCTAGAGCCACCGCTAGCCCTCGACGACACCGACGACGAAGCGCTTCGCTGCCGCAACCTCTCCGACGCCGTCTTCATGCCGACCGTGGACATCGTCCTCTCCGCCGTCGCCGTAGGTGTCCTCCGTCGCCAAGTTAGGGCACGGAGGATCGAACTGCTCGTCCTCATCTTCCACTCCGTCTAGCAGTTCTTAGTGTGGTAAATAAAACTTCCTTTTTACAGCACCGTTGATCCTATGGATTTGTCACTTTCTACCACAAGCAGTTTCTATTCACACAAGTTAGATCTCTATCATACTGCATCTCATAACATGCCTAGTATATTCACTTATGCTTCACAAAGTAGTTAGATTCCTCACTTGTACTGATCTCTGGATTCGTACAAATCTGGAACCAACTCCTTATCTATGAGTGAATGTCTTTGCACGATGAGGTCAATGTCTTCTAAACTGATTTATCTTCAAAATCTTCTGAGAATGCATATGACCTCTTCCCCTTCCCTCACACCTTAATGCTGTCACAGGTACATGTCCGTGGGAGAATCCTTTGGTTCTCATAGTCTGCATTCATTTGCAGAATTCTTACAGCATCACATAAATTCTCCCGAAGCCAGTTTCTGTTAGTCCAGCAAGCGAAAACCTTTGAAGCCTTTGAACGTGTTGAAGCCTTTCAGGTTAAAGTTTATGGCTTCAGAGAAATTAGTAAGGAAGGGTGGCAGAAAGCACCATGGAGAAACATCCAGAGATCTGTCGGATGACCTCTCAGAACTGTATAAGACAGATCCTGAAGAGGATTACAATCAGCGCAAGACCCGAATCCAATGGATTCGAAGATATTGGGCAGAATAATGGTTCAAATACCGATTTGTAACCCAGGAATATGCTGAGAAAAACGCCATCAAGAGATCGTGGGGAGACATCCTATACAAGAATCTTCTACCCAGGTCCAGAGATGAAGCCATTGAACAGGGCTTCTATCCCTGCATGGTCCGTGGGCCACAGCCTGCTGATGCACACCCATCGTCACTACCATGGTGTCGTGATGACAATCTGTTCAAGTGCAACTTCCAGTTTGCCCAGAACTCAGCGAAGCAAAACAAGAAGACTTTGGGACTAGACTTCAACCCTGGTCCCTCAGCTCCAAGGGCTGATGGCACACGAGATGCAGAACCAAATATCATCGGTCCCTTCTATAACCTTGAAGGCCTCATCACCCATATCTTGGTTCAAGGGACTGCAGTGAATGAGCCTGCAGCTGATGCTGAATCAGATGAAGCGCCTGCAGTGCCGAAGCCAAAGAAGATGAAGAAGCCTAAAGCTTCAAAGCCTGCCCCTTCACCAAAAATCTCACGGGCGAAGCCACTGGCAATTGCACCTCCTGAAGACAGTGTGTAGTCCAAAGATTTATCACGCATCTCCAAGCCCCAGAAGGCCAAGATGCCTCTGCCTCACACCGGCCAAGAGCTAACTGCTGCTGCCATTCTACGCAATGACGCCATCGATCTGTCAAGTGATGAAGATCTTGCAGATGACACTCTTGAGCAACTCATCAAGAGCATAGAAGAAGCAGAAATCTTCAATGATCTGCCTCTCTTTGATGTAACCATAATCCACAACTTCATTGACGAGTGGTTTGACACGCCAAACATCAGCTTTGAAGATCTGCAGCTACCCATTAGCCTCAGTGTCGCCTTCCAAGGCACCATTGCTTCAGAGCTAGCTGTCGCCCAGCGCATTATTGAACTGAAGCAAAAGATTGACTATGAAAAGGCTCAGTTCAAGAAGCATATGGCCAAGCTCAGTGTGCAAGAAGTGAAGAACTTCAAGATCATGATGCACGAGCTCAAGGAAGCCTTTCTGAAGAAACATGCAGAAGCTCAGGGCTCGCGTGAGCGCATGAAGGCTTTGGCTGACAGATGTGTGCAAGCCTACAATGAGGCTGAGAAGCGCAAGGCCCTTGGGCGTCCTGGCATCGACCCCGGGATGGCCGCAAAGAAGAAGAAGAAGCCTGCTATGGTTGAACCCGACGCACCAAGGCAGGAAGCAGTTCCTATTGTCTTCCCAACAAGAATGACTGGCTCGAAGCCAAAAAGCTGGTCAACCGCTTCAGAGCTCAAGAAGACGAGGACTGCTAAGGCTGAAGCCAGGAAGAGGAAACATTCTGAAGCCTCTCCTACTGCCCCCTCCAAGAAGAAGAGGAAGACCAAGAAAGATCGGGCTGCTCCCACAGAGCCCTTGATAGTTGAACCCATTTCTATGGTCTATCCTGAAGCTGAACGCCAACTGACTATCCATGAGCCTGCTTCCATAGAGGCTCATGAAGCTGAAGACTTTCCAGCAGCTGACCCCATCGCTGCTAAAGACATTGGTCAACATGACCATGTAGAAGATGGTGCAGTCCTTCCTCAGCTTGAGAACAGCGAACTCATCAGCATTGGTCGTCCACTGACGCCAATTGCACAGGATGCTACATGGGCGGATCGCCCACAAGAGGAAGAAGACTATGAGGCCCAGCCCACTCCAACTTCACAGGCGTCGCCCGCGTTGCGCAGGCTTCGCAAAGGTCCAAGGCCTCAAGTCTCTGCTGAAGACAATCAGGCTGCATCAGCCGCGGAAGAAGTAGTCCCACAAGTTCCCACTCCCCTGTTCCACCAAGAAGCAGTTCTCAAGGAGAATGTGCTTGTGACCGACCCTCCAGCTTGTCAAGTGGAGGATGAAAATCTTGAGGCTGCCACAACCACCAATGAAGCTAATGTGGAGCCCTCCCCAGCAAAAGCATCAGAAGACAGCGAAGCCATTGATCCCGCCACTTCTGTTCCTGAGTCTACTGCTGGACCCCAGTTCGACTATCATGTTGAGCACAGGCCTCAGGTACAGAAGCCAATCTCAAGATTGCCAAGGTCCCCAGGTCCTGCATCAACACCTGGCTCCTTCAATATCAATGGCTTCAGAGCAGACAACACATTCTTCGATAGCTCCAGGAACCCCTACTCAAGGGAAAGGATATCATCTGATCGGTTCTGGAGCTATCCGCAACAAAGCTATTACTCATGCATTCTTTACAACCAAGGTCGCATCTTCCCACACAAGCGCCTTGACATTGAAGCTATAGCTGGTCTGCCCTGTCTGGAAGAAGCTTTGGATTGCTTCAAGGAAGTTGGACTGCTGCCGTTCGTTACTGACCAAGAGCATTGGAATGAAGAGTTGTTGCTCCAATTCTATGCCACACTTCACATCCGCGGGTACAACAGAGATCCGAAGACTTGGGTCCTGGAGTGGATGACAGGAAACGTTCATCATGAAGCTAATGCATTTGACATCATTGAGCTCACTGGTTTTCCCACTCCTGGCGATCTCTACGAGCATGGCTGTTAGCTTCATAGTGAAGCTATTGAGAGCATCTTTCAGAAGCCTGAACCTGATATGAGTTAGATGCTCAGCATGATGAAGCCATTGCCCCAAGATGCTGCTTATCCCACGGAGTTCTTTGTTGAAGACCTTGAGTATCTGCCAAGAACCATCTATCACATCATCAGGCGAACTCTCTGGCCCATCAAAGGGCACTCTCCAAATGCCAAGCTTGAGGGTGCAATGAAGACTTTGGTCTTCTATATTCTTCATGGAAAATGCTTCAATGCACAGGACTTCTTCATTCGCCAACTTGCTGCATCAGGCTCTGATCTGTTTGGCTTGAAGTTCTATGCCCCATGGGTAATGCGGCTAATCAAACTTCACTCCGATATCTCATATCAGCCATCTGCTCGCAATCATCGGATTTTTCTGCCTGATGTGGATATCTCTATTGAAGCCATCTATCCTGAGCCTGCCAAGGAACCTCTAAGTCTCCAGAATGCAGAGCATCAGAGTTTCTCTCAGAACATTGAAGGAGTTGAAGCAGTCACTCGGGTGTATCCTTTGGCTGGCACTACACGTGCACCACACCCTGCTTCCACTGAAGCCACTGATAGTACAACTGCTCCACGACCCAAGAAGCGCACTCATGTTCTCAACGACCGAGAGCTTCTTGTGGCTCTTCATCAGAAACAGGATAGGCATCATGACTGGCTGAAGCGTCAGATGAAAAACCTCTTGGTGGATGTTAATCGCATTCGCAATCTTGCCACCAAGAATGCTTTCGTTGCCCATGAAACCTGTCGCCGCACATGGAAAGGGCTAACGATGATGTGTTCTGAAGATGATCTTCAAGAGGATGGCTTCACTGAGCGATTCAAGTTTGACTCCACACCTCCTCGAAGGGCTGTGCTGCTAGGAACTCCATCCCTTGAAGACTCTGAGTTCTCTTCCTCTGCTGCAACAGTGACTGCCAGAGTCATCGAGGATGAAGACGATGCTACTTCACCGCCACCTCCTTCAGCACGCTTCGACTCTGCTCCAAGCTCTTCAGCACCGCCAAACACCACCAACGACCCTGCTACTTCACCTACTCCTCATGGGAACGAGTAGATGCTCTATGTCTTCAAACCTTTTTGGTCCTTACTGACAAAAGGGGGAGAAGCATATGAGGTTGATAGTCTTCAAGCGGGTCCATATGGGCGGGTGCTTTATATTTTGCTTCGTGCTTACAACTCTCATTTTGCTACATTTGGTTCTTTGAGTTGTAACACTTAAACTCGATGGTCGTCTACTACTTATCTGCCACCTTGTTTTGCGATGATAAATTCCGCATGTGCGACGATAAATTCCGCACTTAGATCATTCTGCAGACGTCCATTTTCCATTATGCATGTCATTATCTTCATATACTTTCACATGCATAGTGGATTGTCATCATAAATTGAAGTGGATCTCCACAAGTACAACCTGCCATGTGCATTTGCATTCCAAAAGCAAATTACTTATATGCACATCTTCAGGGGGAGCCCTTGCAACTTGTGAAGACAATTCCTTATCCTTTACAATTCCACATATTATATTCCCCGTTGAAAACTTCAACTAGTTTGTCATCAATCACCAAAAAGGGGGAGATTGTAAGTGCATCTAGTGCCACCCCTAGTTGGTTTTGGAGTATTGACGACAAACCTAGTTGAGGGACTAATGTGTTTGTGAGAATTGCAGGATAACACAGGTAGAAGTCCCTCATTGATTCGGTTTTCCTACCAGAGTTGACCCCTAAAAATGTATGAAGACATTGAAGTCAAAGGTGGTATATGAAGATATTCACATTGAAGACTATGACAAGAGAAGACACCACATGAAGCCTATGGAGCTCGAAGACTTAGATCTTTCGTAGTTCTCTTTCTTTTGTGTTGAGTCATAGGAACCACCGTACTGTTAAGTGGGGTCCAAGAGAACCAGTCAGAATGACTGAAGTGATGCCTAACCAAAACCTATGTCTTCGAGTGAAGACTATGAGAGCGAATCTTGTCCAGAGTCGGACAAGTCAGCTTTGCTTGTAGCCCAAGTAAAGTTGCCGTGTGAGTTTGAAATCTGACCGTTGGAACATGTGTCAGTTCCTTAGTGACCCAGGGTCATTTCGGACAAATCAGGTCGGGTTGCCAAGTGGCTATAAGTATCCCACCCCCTACAACCATAAATGGTTGGCTGCTCAGATTGAGAGTACGGCTTTTGTCGTTTGAGAGCAACCCACCTCGAAGCCTTTGAGAGAGAATTCCTTGCGAGGATAAAGCCCTAACCACCCAGAGCCAAAGAGAATTAGGCATCACTTAAGTCTTCTTGTCTGTGTGATCTGAAGACTTATTACACTTGAGGACTGTGCATCCTCCAGCCGGTTAGGCGTCGCGTTCTGAGCATCCAAGAGACATTGTGGATTGCCGGTGAACGAAGTCTGTGAAGGTTTGGGAGTCTACCTTGAAGACTTACCAGAGTGATTGGGCGAGGTCTGTGTGACCTTAGCTCAAGGGGAATACGGCGAGGACTGGGTGTCCTGAGCTGCGTGTTTAGGACTGGGTGTCCGGAACTGTGTGTCCTAAGGTTTAAATACCTAGCTGCCCCAAACAGACGTACAGTTGTCACAGCAACTGGAACTGGTCCAACAAATCATTGTCTTCAACGAGTCACTGGTTTCATCTTCCCTTCCCTTTACTTACTGTTACTCCTTGTGAAGTCATTGTATGTTTGCGCTATCTTTTGTCTTCACTGAGTGACTGTGTGTTCTGTTGGAGTAAATAGCCATGGGTAGCCTAGCCGGCTTCCCCTGGCCCTTCTGAAAAAGTTGCGAGCCCGTCCGGCTCTCGAGAGTCCAAGACATGGGGCCGCCTTCCCCTTGCTGGCTGTCACCTAGGCCGGCTTCGAGAAGGCGGCCCGACTTTAGCCATCATAAAGAAAGCCATGGGAGGGCCGACTCCAAGAAGCCGGCCGCGAGAAGGCCAACTCCAAGAAGCCGGCTCCCACAAAGCGGTCGAGACCGTACCCTCGAAGTTTGCATCCACCTAGCGGCGATGTGACGGGGCGTGGCTACAATGAAGCCTGCCACCCCCGAATCCCGGAGCACGCCTGGCACAGTGCGCCGTACGGAGTGGCCATGACCCGTCCGGCGCAGCACTGTTGCCATGTTGACCCTGATGTCATCCACGACGGGCTAGCAGTACGGCCCGCGGGCGGTGGGCCCCTGCGGGCAAAGAGACGCCTGAAGGCGGCCAGGCCTCCACCACTCGGCCCGAGACGGGGCCGGCTCCCCGCAGCCGGCTCGCCTCCCCTCTCGAAGGAGACGCCCCATTAAGGAGACAAGACGCGGTAAGGCTACAGCGATCGCCCGCCGGACGGCGGCACTGTAGCCACGCGTACCTCGACGAAGCCCTCATCACCAGGTTGAGGCTACAGTAACCAGCAAGCCGACAAGACCCTTGTCAGTGGGGCCTGCCTGTCGCCAAGGAGTTGGCAGCCGGCGGGACCCACCAGCCGGCGAGCCCCAGCAGCCGGCGAGCGCAGTCACAGACGGTTGGGCCCCGCGCCCAGTCGGATTACCATTGTACCCCCGGGGGGTAGGCCTATATAAACCCCCGGGGCACCCATGCAAAGGGTTCGACCCCCAACTAGTCTTAGACACCATTCAAGGAGAAGAAGCAAGCTAGCCGTGCCCTTCTTTCTCCTCCCACCGAACAGCTCAAGGAGCATTGTGTAGCTACTTATCCATCTAGTGATCATGCGGAGTCCCCGCAGAGCAGCAGTAGGGGTGTTATCTCCACGGAGAGCCCCGAAGCTGGGTAAGATTCGCCGGCGTGCATGTCTTCGCCTCATCCCGTTTCCAGGCACCGGCGATGTCTTACTGGCTCCCACAATGATAAGCCACCCGTTGGCATATGTCGCACCTACCACCCGACATTTGGCGCCCACCGTGGGGCCAGGTGCACCGTCGTCCGGAGACCTGTTCTGGACGGGAACCCTCTTCCTCCCCAGCGAGCGTAGCCAGCCCGGCACGCCCGATGGCGCTTGCCACGACGCGCTGCAAGGCGTCACCGGCATCTGCGCGGCGAGCAGCCTCACCGATCTCCTCGACGAAACCCTCATCTCCGACGAGCTTGCCTCTGACGCGGGCACCGACCACCTCGCCAACCTTCTCGGCCAGCTCCATGTCTCCAGCGAGCCCGCTGTGGATCTGGAGTCGGTTGGCTCCATCGACCCGATGCCTGTCGACTCCGACACGGCATCCTACGACACCTTCCCCACCAATGTCACGATCTACAACGACCCGCTTCCTCGAGCCAACGACGCCCCGCACACAGCGGCCCATGACTTGTCCACCCCCCTCCCGGCCAATGCCGACGACGAAGCACTGGAGGCACGCCGCCTGGCCCTCCTCACAGAGGGCCGGAGGCTGGCTTCCGTGAGACGCCTCACTGAGGCCTACCAGCGCGAAGCTGACCGCGCCGCCTTCGGCACGCCGGCCCCGGGCGGGCCGAGCCGGGCCGGCCTCGTCAAGCAACGCGGCGCCGTCATCGCCGATACGCTGGGAGTCGACCGGCCGTAGACGAGTTGGACGGCTTGGAGGCCGAAGACCTCCCCACATGACCCGGCGCATCCAGCAACTGATTGACGCGGCCGCACGGCGGCATGAAGCCGACGCCCGCGCGGGAAGCCCTCCCCCGCGCCGGGATCACGGCGCGACGTCCTGGACGCCGACTACGAGCAACACCCGCGCGCGGCGAGAGAAAGAGCCGGCTGTCAGCCGAAGCCGAACCCGAATCTCCATCGAGCGAGACGCGGACGGCCGTCCCCAAGCCGTGGAATGGCGGGGCAACCCGCCTCCGCCTCCACCCCGTGGAGAGAGATATCCCACCCCGCCGCCAGTGGCGCACCCGACTCTCAGCGGCCGACTAGGTCGCCGCGAAGGAGTCGGCGAGAACGACGCCCGTCATCGGATCGACCGCCTAGCGCGATCCCTGGCGTTGGAAGAAGAAGACGATGTCGGCCCGCCTTGTTTCGGCCCCCGCATCCGCGACGAGCCTTTCCCCAAAGGGTTCTCGCTCCCAAGAGACACACCCAAGTACAATGGCTCCGTGAAGCCGGAAGATTGGCTAATCGACTACTCCACGGCGGTTAGCATAGCCAACGGCAACCGGCGCGTTGCCGTGAAGTACGTGCCCCTCATGCTACAAGGCACGGCGTGGACCTGGCTCAACAGCCTCAAACCGCGCAGCATCAACAGCTGGCTAGATTTCACCGAAGCTTTCATCCGCAACTTCACCAGCACCTACAAGCGGGCTCCCAAGCCCAGACAGCTCTCCTTGTGTGTACAAGGCCCCGCCGAGTCCACTCGCGACTACCTCACGCGTTGGGCCGAGCTCCGCAACTCTTGCGAAGGGGTGCACGAGGTGCAAGCCATAGAATACTTCACAGCCGGATGCCGAGAAGGCACCCTCCTCAAGCACAAGCTCCTCTGTGACAAGCCGACTACCCTCGACGAGCTTCTGGACATAGCCGACAAGTACGCCACCGCCGACTCCTCGATGAAGACCGAGCTTCGGGTAGACGTGTCCGGAAAAGTACTCAACCCGGTGCCCAAGACGCCGGCTGGGGATTCCGGCCGACGCCCACACTTGAACGACCACAAGCGCAAGGGCCCCGCGCCGCCTTCCGCCAGTCGGCAGGTGGCCACAGTTGAAGACGTGCCGCCTGAAGGGCGGCCCGCGCCCAAGAAACCCAAGGGCGGCCGGCCGGCTTGGCAGCCGGCTTTCTCCTACGAGCAAACTCTCGACGCCCCGTGCAAGTTCCACAGCGGCGCGAAGCCGTCCAACCACACAACCCGGAAGTGCCATTGGCTCACCCCAATCTCTAAGGGCGAGGGGCTCGCGCCACCTCCGCCTGCCGGCCCGCCGCCTCCGGCCGCCCGGCCCGCAGTCGGAGCCGTGCACGACGAATTCCCCGACGAGCAAGCAACCTACATCGTCTTTACAAGCCAGCCCGAAGACCGGCGCAGCAAACGCTGAGAGCACCAGGAAGTTAGCATGGTCGCTGCCGACCCCGCCAGACACATGCATTGGTCAGAAAAGCCCATCAGGTGGAGCCAGGCCGACCATCCAGAGGTGATGCCGTCTCCCGGTTCTTATGCGCTGGTCCTGGAAGCCACCCTTGCGACGGACAGACGCGCTGCCCGCTTCTCCCGCGTGCTAATAGACGGCGGGAGCAGCATCAACATCCTGTACCGTGACACCCTGGAGAAGCTAAATGTCAAGACGAAGCAGCTCATGCCGACTCGGACAGTGTTTCATGGCATCGTGCCCGGCTTATCCTGCGCCCCCATTGGCAAGATCAAGATCGATGTACTTTTTGGGGACAAGGAGCATTTCCGCCGGGAAGCGATCTAGTTTGAAGTGGTGGACCTGGAGAGCCCTTATCATGCATTGCTTGGCCGACCTGCCTTGGCCAAATTCATGGCAGTTCCCCACTATGCATACCTCAAGATGAAGATACCAAGCACCAAAGGCGTCATCACTGTAGCCGGTGATTACAAGAAGTCCTCTGAGTGCACGGCAGCCAGCAGCCGGCTGGCCGAGTCCCTTGTGATTGCCGAAGAAAAGAAGATGTTGGACCGAGTCGTGGCCATAGCCGGCAAGCAGTCGGCCGTGTCCCCCAACCCCAAGGAGCATGATGCTCAAGGATCTTTCCAGCCGGCCAAGGAGACGAAGAAGATACCTCTTGACCCCGAGCACCCAGAGAGATTTGCCGTCATCGGGGCAAACCTGAACAGCAAATAGGAAGGCGAGCTCGCCTATTTCCTCCATGAGAATCGGGACATCTTCGCATGGTCCCCCAAGGACATGCCGGGTGTTCCAAGGAAATTCGCCGAGCACAAACTACACGTCCGAGAAGACGCAAAGCCAGTCAAACAACCCCTTCGCCGACTGTCGGAGGAGAAACGCAGGATTGTGGGAGAGGAGATAGCACGACTTCTGGCAGCCGACTTCATTATGGAAGTTTTCTTTCCAGAGTGGCTTGCCAACCCGGTCCTTGTGCTAAAGAAAAATAACAAGTGGCGCATGTGTATAGACTACACGGGCCTCAGCAAGGCCTGTCCCAAAGATCCCTTTGCCCTGCCAAGGATTGACCAAGTGATAGACTCCACAGCCGGATGCGAGCTGTTGAGTTTCTTGGATGCTTACTCCAGATATCACCAGATAAAGCTGGATCCGGACGACCGCCTGAAGACCGCCTTCATCACGCCATTTGGAGCCTTCTACTACCTGACTATGACATTCGGCTTGAGAAATGCCGGTGCCACTTTTCAGCGTTGCATGCAGAAGTGCCTCCTCAAGCAACTCGGCAGAAACGCTCACGTCTACGTGGACGACATTATGGTGAAGACGGAGAAGCGCGGCACCTTGTTGGGAGACCTCAAGGAGACGTTTGAGAACCTGTGCCGGTTCCAAATCAAGCTCAACCCCGAGAAATGCGTGTTCGGAGTGCCAGCCGGCCAGCTCCTAGGCTTCCTGGTCTCCGAACGCGGCATCGAATGTAACCCGGTGAAGATCAAGGCCATCGAGAGAATGGCGATCCCCACCAAGCTTCGAGACATCCAAAAGTTCACCGGATGCTTGGCCTCCTTGAACCGCTTCATCAGCCGGCTCGGAGAGAAAGCTCTCCCCCTCTACCACCTAATGAAGAAGAGTACTCACTTCGAGTGGAACGACCAGGCCGACCAAGCTTTTCACGAGCTGAAGAAGATGCTGGCCACGCCGCCTGTCCTAGCGGCACCGACTGAGAAAGAGCCCATGCTCCTCTACATTGCCGCAACCAGCCGGGTGGTCAGCACTGTCATTGTAGTCCAACGCCTAGAAGAAGGCCGAGCCCAGCCGGTCCAGAGGCCGGTGTATTATTTGAGTGAGGTGTTGTCCGCTTCAAAGCAGAACTACCCGCACTACCAGAAGATGTGCTACGGCGTGTACTTCACCGCCAAGAAGCTGAAGCCCTACTTTCAAGAGCATCCCGTCACGGTCGTATGCACCGCCCCGCTGGCTGAGATCATAGGCAGCCGGGACGCATCCGGCCGGGTGGCGAAATGGGCCATCGAGCTGGCCCCTTACACAATCTTCTACCAGCCCCGCACCGCCATCAAGTCCCAAGCACTAGCCGACTTCCTCGTCGACTGGGCCGAGACCCAATACCTGCCGCCGGCTCCCGACTCCACCCATTGGCGCATGCACTTTGACGGGTCCAAGATGCGCACCGGCTTGGGAGCCGGCATCGTCCTTACCTCTCCCAAAGGCGACAAGCTTAGATACACGCTGCAGATTCACTTTACCGCCTCCAACAACATGGCCGAGTACGAGGCGCTCATACACGGGCTCCAGCTTGCCAAAGAACTCGGCATTCACCGGATCCTATGTTATAGCGACTCGGACTTGGTGGTTCAGCAATCATCCGGCAACTGGGACGCCAAGGACGCAAATATGGCGAGCTACCGCTTCCTGGTTCAACAACTCAGCGGATACTTTGAAGGATGCGAGTTCCTCCACGTACCACGAGCCGACAACGAGCCAGCCGATGCCCTGGCTCGAATAGGCTCCACTCGGCAAGCAATACCAACCGGCGTCGCTCTACAACGCCTCCTCAAGCCGTCTATCAAGCCGTCTCCAGAGTCCGATTCCATCTTCGTGCCGCCTGACCCCGACGCGGCCGGGTCCGGCTCGAAGAACCAAGCAGGCGACCCCAAGACCTCTGTAGCCGGCTCGGGGACTGCCACACCCGGCTCGGGGACTGCCACAACCGGCTCGGGGACTGCAGTAGCCGGCTCGGGGACTGCGTTAGCCGGCCCGGGGACTACACTAGCACAACAGCCGGCGGCCGACTCCAGCATTTCACCACCCAGCCCGCCCACCTTGGTGGCAATAGCCACTTTGGCAGTAGGAGAAGTCGCGGCCCCGTCATGGGCTCAGTCCATCCTCAACTTCCTAGTAAACCAAGATCTGCCGGCTGACGAAACAGAGGCAAGACAAATCCAACGTCGAGCCAGAGCATACACAATCATCAACAGAGAACTCGTCAAGCGCAGTGTCACTGGAGTCCTCCAACGGTGCGTCGAGCAAGAGAAGGGCATTGCAATCCTCAGAGACATTCACCAAGGAGAATGCGGCCACCATGCGGCCTCAAGATCACTTGTCGCCAAAGCCTTCTGCCATGGTTTCTTCTGGCCGACTGCTTTGAATGACGCCAAAGAATTAGTTAAATATTGCAAGGGGTGCCAACTCTTCAGCTCCAAGCAACACATGCCGGCTTCGACACTCAAGACCATTCCCCTCGCTTGGCCCTTCGCCGTTTGGGGACTGGACATGGTGGGCCCATTCAAGATGGCGCGCGGTGGCATGACACATTTGCTCGTCGCCGTGGACAAATTCACCAAGTGGATTGAGGCAAAGCCGATCAAGAAGCAATGGGCCGACTGCTGTGACATTCATCGCAGACATAACAACACGGTACGGCGTGCCACATAGCATCATCACCGACAATGGCACGAATTTTGCCAAAAGGAGCCTTGGCACATTTCTGCGCAGCCCAAGGTATCCGGCTGGACTTAGCGTCCGTCGCCCACCCGCAGTCAAACGGCCAGGTCGAGCAAGCCAACGGCCTCATCCTCTCCGGTATCAAGCCTCGACCGGTCGTACCTCTGGAGCGTTCAGCCGGCTGTTGGCTCGATGAGCTGCTGGCTGTCCTCTGGAGTCTGCGCACTACACCAAACAAGTCAACCGGCTTCACCCCTTTCTTCCTTGTGTATGGTGCCGAGGCAGTCATCCCAACCGACATCGAGTTCGACTCACCTCGGGTAACCATGTACACGGAGGCGGAGGCCAAGGAAGCACGAGAAGACGGCGTCGACCTGCTGGAAGAAAGCCGGCTGTTAGCCCTCAGCCGATCTGTCATCTACCAGCAGGGCCTGCACCGCTACCACAGCCGGAAGGTCAAGCCAAGATCTTTCCAAGAGGGCGATCTTGTGCTCCGGCTGATCCAGCGAACAGCCGGCCAGCACAAGCTCTCGGCCCCTTGGGAAGGCCCCTTCGTCATCAGCAGAGCTCTAGGCAATGACTCCTACTACCTGATCGACGCACAGAAGCCGAAGGCACGCAAGAGAGACGACTCCGGCAAGGAGTCGGAACAACCATGGAACGCCAACCTCCTTCGAAGATTTTACAGTTGAAATGCAGTATGTATCACGCTAACTTTTGTATTAAGTACGAGACAATAGGCCCCCCGAGGAGGGCTCGGGGACTGCCATCTCTTATCTATGAATGAAAAGTATCATGCTTATGACTTTGTCATTTCATTTACTTGTTCCGTCCGGCACCGGGTTCACCTAGTCGGCTCGGGGACTGGCCGACTGGAGTTATATTAGAAGTCCTACCCGCAGTCAGACAAGTAGTGTGCCGGCTCCCAAGCCTTCTCTTGCCAAAAGTCGCAGTCCGAAGAACCGGCTGTCCGGCTGGCAAGAGTTAAAGGCAGGAACGGGCGCCCACAGAAAAACGGCTAGAGACTAACGGACTAATATAACAAAAGCCGATTTTTCTCCCACCGCCGACCGGCTACCAGAGTAGCCGGCCGGCCGGTTTCCATTCACTTCACTTCAATCCAAGAAAGCTCGAGTACTTGCCTCCCCAAAGAGGGAAGGCGGCAAAGGAAAAAGCCTAAGGATAAAAAGCATACGCGAATGGAAATCAAACACAATAATATTTACATAAAAGACCTCCCAGAGGTCAGCATTCAACATAGTTTGAATACACCCCCAGTGGGTGGAACTGTGAAAACTTAATGAAGATTGTTCAAAAGACAACAGGCAGGAAAAATAAGGACGGCAGGTCAAGCTGGCGGAGCGACCGACGAGCCGGGCTGGGTGGCGGAGACGGTTGCGCCGGCTGAAGGAGTGGCCGGCTGGTGGACCTCGGCTTGGTCACCGCCTCCCGCAGAGGGCGCGCTTCCACGCGCCTCGTTGCTGGAGGCACGGTCGGCCTGAGGTCGGCCGGTTGTTCCACGAGCCGGCTCGACGTCTTCGCCATCCTCCTCTTCGTCATCCTCGCCCTCGTCGCTGGAGGCGATCTCCTCTGCCGAGTCCTCGCCCACCGCCGGGTTCAGCCCAAACCACTCCTCCGACTGGGCAACACCGTCATCATCGATTTCGGGTGCGAAAACGCTGATGTTGGTGCACTCAGCGATCGTCGAAGCACGCTGGGCGATAGCCAGCCTCACCTCCTCCAGCTCCGCGTCGGCCTCCATCCGCCAAGTGCGCAGCTGGTCCAGGCTCAGCCCTGGGTACCAAGCCCGAACGAATTCCAACGCCCGCCCGGCTCTGAGGCGGGCCGCCGACGCCTTCTAAGCTTCAAAGCGACCGACTGCGACCTCCAGCTAGTCGGCCGTCCGGCTTGGGGTGTGGGGGATTGTCTCGCCGGGCCAGAGGGCGGCCAACACTTGCACCCCGGCACGTTGGAGCCGGCGAAGCATCCGATGAGCCGGCTGCAACCGCGCCTGGACAGCCAAGAGTTGCTCCTCAAGTGTCCGGTTCGCATCCGGCGCGATGTTGGCCCCGCCTGACGGCGCGCCTCGCGATGGGCCTCGATGCTTTGGGCGGCGAAGGCGGAGTAGCCGGGGAAGTAGTCTACACAAAAAATAAGCAGCAACACAAGTTAGGACAAGAACCAGGCGCCAAGGGGCAGGAGAGGAGCGAGGAAGGCGGCTTACCGTCGATCAAGTCCTCGAGCCTTCATCGAGTGCTCGCCGGGTCTCAGCCCAGCTCGCCGCCTCGGTCTCAAACTCTGCCTTTAGGGCGGCCTAGCTATCCTGCGCTTTCTGCAGGGCCGCCTTGTGGCTTTTTTCTTGGTCGGCCAGCTTCTTGGCGAAGCGGTCACGCTCCTGCACCAAGGCAGCATACTCGGCATCCTTGGTGTGAAGGGCGGCCTGCGCTTCGCCGAGCTCCTTCCTCAAATCGGCGTTGGCCCCTGAAGACAAAGAAAAAAAACCAGTGAGGAAAAAGTCGTCAAGAAAGATCCGACCCGACTGCGCAGCAGTCGGCCCGAATCTCGGGGACTACACCCAGTGGGTGCGCTGACGCGCCCCCATAGGAAGATAGACAAGATCAAACACTTACTTCGGCTGTCGGCCAGGTCGTCGGTCCTCCGGCTCAACTCCCGAGCCTGGGAGTTGAAGGCGGCAGCACGGGAGTTGTGATATTCCTGGAAGTTCAGACAGGAAGCAAAAACATGAAAAAGTCGTCAAGAAAGATCTGACCCGACTGCGCAGCAGTCGGCCCGAATCTCGGGGACTACACCCAGTGGGTGCGCTGACGCGCCCCCACGGAAGAAATCAAGAGATCGAAACGACCAAGAATGAAGGACTCACCCGGATGGCGGCTCGCGTTGACAGGAACTCCTGGGTGAACTGCTGCAGCAGGGCGGCCTGAGCTTGAAGCCGGCTCCGGACCCCTTGAGCCGCCACATTCAGCTCGCCAGTCCCCCCGTTGGGAGTCCACTCGGACGTGGCAGTGCTGGCCGCCTCCAGATCTTCCACTGACTGGCCTACGCCCGTGACTCGACGCGACTCCGGTGGAACGGCGCCTCCCCCTGCGCGCCAACGCGTCACCGGCTCCACCTCGAGGCCGGCTCTGTCCTCCGGCTCACCCCCGGCCGGCTCCTCTGGCGCCGCTGACGATTGGCCGCCTTGGCCTGCTCTGGTCAGCGCCGCTGGCGACGCTCTCCTCGCGAAGGCCACGGGGTCCTCCCTCCTCTCCATCAGCGGCGGGTCGTGGACGATTTCCTCCGCCAAGGGCAATGGGGTGTTAGGGGCCACGGCTCGGAGGGGAATGGCAAGCAGCGGAGGCTGGTTGCGCGAGCCCTCCGCCTCCGTCTCCGCGGTCGCCGCCTCCGCCTGGGCCTTGGCTGCCGCGTCGGCCTGCTCCCTCGCCGCCTGGGTGGCCGCTCTCTCCGCCGCCTCACGCTCCACCCGCGCCTCACGGGCGTTCCGCTCTGTGGCCTCCCTGAGGTCGGCGCGGGGGTCCACGCGGCGGGAGCTCGAAGACCCTCCAGCCGACCCCACTACGGAGCCACCCGGACCCCGCTCAAGGGAAAGCGGCGCCCTGTCCAGCAAGCGGGAAAAAGTTAAGAAGAATATTCGAAGAGAAAGAGAATGATGAAGAGCATGCGACCAGGCAATCGACGACTTACGCTGAGACCGCCTGAGGCTGCTTCACCGCCTTGCGGAAGCGGGCCGCCTTCGCGGCCGCCTCATCTCGTTTTGTCGCCACGGAGGAGGGCTTGGACTTCTTCGGCCGACTGCTGAAGAGGCCTGAAGCGGCCCGGCGCTTTTGCGCGCCATCGCCGGCAGCCGGCGCGATGGACGAGCCCGCGCCCTGATGGTCGGCCGCCGGCTGGCAACGCGGGGCGACTTCGGCTTCAACGTCATCCGGCCAGTCCTCGAAGCTGGCGGTAAGCCTTGAGCCCCTGGGCTCGGCATCGTCCCCCACGACGGCGTCTTCCATAGCGGCCGCCCCCAAATCCGGGTCGTCGACGTCGTCCGCCGTGCGGTCGGGGGCATACTGGCGTTCTATCCCCGCTGCCCCGGTCGTCGGCGGGAGAAGAGGGTTCTGCTAAGAAGAACCGACTGATCAGAAGCCGGCCATCATAAAGCCGGCTACCAACAAGAAGAAGAAAAGGAAAACTTACCACGGGCGGAGGGTTGGCGCGAGAGTACGGCGCCTTGCCGTATCGCCAGTCCTCGGCGAGCTTGCAATTAGAGATGTAGTTTACCATGTACGATACCTCCGCATGAGGCATCTCCCTGGTGCTCAGTCGGCTTGGGTCGAAGCGGCCGCTCATCTGGCACATCATGTGGGGCCGGCTTTGGAGAGGAGATATCCGGCGCTCCACGAAGGCGGCCACCAAGTCGGCCCCGCTCAAGCCTTCCGACTGGATCATCACCCGAAGCCGGGAGACGGCGGCGTTCCCGGCCGGAGACAGTGACCGGGATCGGAAACTCCATGAGGGCTGCCTCCCAGCCGGCGGGCCGGCTACGTAAGCCGGCAGATTGATGTGGTCTCCTTGCTCGGCGACGCTCTTCACGTAGAAGTATGACTTCTGCCAGATCTTCGCCGACTGGATCAGGGGGATGGGCGGGAATGGGTTGTTCTCGCCCGCCCTCCTCATGGCGATGAAGGCTCCGCAGGGGGCGGGCATGCCTGCGACGACGGTGCCGAGTTTGCTCTGGAAGAACTCCCCCCAGAGCTCTAGCGTGGGGAGCAGCCCCAAGAAGCCTTCACAGAGGGAGACGAAGGCCGACAGCAGCATCACCGCATTGGGCGTGAGGTGATGCAGCTGAAGGTTGTAGAACTCGAGGAAGGAGCGCAGAAACCCGCTCGCCGGAAGGCCGAATCCGCGCAGGAAGTGCAAGCGGAAGACGACCCGCTCGCCCTCCTCCGGTGCCGGCGAAATCTCCGTCTTCGGCGCCAGACGGACCCACACGAGGTTGGCGTCGGGCAGGCGCCGAGTCTGGCGGAGGAACTCCACGTGATCCTCATGGACGTTGGAGCCGTCTCACGAGCTCGACAGTGCCATGGAATCAAGACGATGGGGCGGCGCGGCGGCGCTGAGACGAGAGGCTGCGGCGGCAGCGAGAGGAAGAAAGGAGGACGAGAGGGGGCAGAGCGAGAGAGAGCGTGCGAACCTCTGTCTCTCCCCCCTCCCCCTACTTATAGGCTCGCATGGCGGAGCCGAGGAGGCGCGGCGTGGGGAAGTGTGGGGATCGATCGTGCCCACTCCCCCACGTCCCGCGATTACTGTGCCATGATGGCAGAATAAAACCGCCGCGGGAAGGCGAGCGGTCCATGTGGGCCATGGAAGATCCGCGCTCGGATCGAGGCCTGCGAGTGGCGGGCCTGGGACTGCGGCGACGTCCTGTCGCGCGCGTGCGTTGACAGGATTTTCTCGCCATGTGGCCCGCGTTCCCGCCTACAAGAGCCGGAGCTCTCTGAAGTCGGCGCGCACGAGCGAAGCCGGCCCCACAGGATAGGAAGCTGACCAAGCTTCTCATCCCCTTATCAGCCTCGAAGCTCGCTCAGCTTCGGGGACTACTGTCGGAGTAAATAGCCATGGGTAGCCTAGCCGGCTTCCCCTGGCCCTTCTGAAAAAATTGCGAGCCCGTCCGGCTCTCGAGAGTCCAAGACATGGGGCCGCCTTCCCCTTGCTGGCTGTCACCTAGGCCGGCTTCGAGAAGGCGGCCCGACTTTAGCCATCATAAAGAGAGCCATGGGAGGGCCGACTCCGAGAAGCCGACCGCGAGAAGGCCGACTCCAAGAAGCCGGCTCCCACAAAGCGGTCGAGACCGTACCCTCGAAGTTTGCATCCACCTAGCGGCGATGTGACGGGGCGTGGCTACAGTGAAGCCTGCCACCCCCGAATCCCGAAGCACGCCTGGCACAGTGCGCCGTACGGAGTGGCCATGACCCGTCCGGCGCAGCACTGTTGCCATGTTGACCCTGATGTCATCCACGACGGGCTACCAGTACGGCCCGCGGGCGGTGGGCCCCTGCGGGCAGAGAGGCGCCCGAAGGCGACCAGGCCTCCACCACTCGGCCCGAGACGGGGCCGGCTCCCCGCAGCCGGCTCGCCTCCCCTCTCGAAGGAGACGCCCCATTAAGGAGACAAGACGCGGTAAGGCTACAGCGATCGCCCGCCGGACGGCGGCACTGTAGCCACGCGTACCTCGATGAAGCCCTCGTCACCAGGTTGAGGCTACAGTAACCAACAAGCCGATAAGACCCTTGTCAGTGGGGCCTGCCTGTCGCCAAGGAGTTGGCAGCCGGCGGGACCCACCAGCCGGCGGGCCCCAGCAGCCGGCGAGCGCAGTCACAGACGGTTGGGCCCCGCACCCAGTCGGATTACCATTGTACCCCCGGGGGGTAGGCCTATATAAACCCCCCGGGGCACCCATGCAAAGGATTCGACCCCCAACTAGTCTTAGACACCATTCAAGGAGAAGAAGCAAGCTAGTCGTGCCCTTCTTTCTCCTCCCACCGAACAGCTCAAGGAGCATTGTGTAGCTACTTATCCATCTAGTGATCATGCGGAGTCCCCGCAGAGCAGCAGTAGGGGTGTTATCTCCACGGAGAGCCCCGAAGCTGGGTAAGATTCGCCGGCGTGCATGTCTTCGCCTCATCCCGTTTCCAGGCACCGGCGATGTCTTACTGGCTCCCACAATGATAAGCCACCCGTTGGCATATGTCGCACCTACCACCCGACATGTTCTGTCTGGCTTCATAATATCTTCCTACCTGATCATTACTACATTGCTGCTACTAAGTCATTGTGCTTTCACTCTATTGAATACTTGACTATGGCTTGCCTAGTGTAGTCTACCTTCCGCTGCAGTGTAATAGGTTTATTTCTATCGTTTGTCTTCATAACTTCCATGTATTGAAGACTTCCATAAAAATCGCCTATTCACCCCCCCTCTAGTTGATATAACGCACTTTCAGGCAGCATAGCCGGCCACGAGAGGCAGATGCAGACGCTCCAACCGGCGATGGTCTTGGCGGCTAGAGCAAGAGCAACTAGATCAGAGATTGAAGAAGCAGGATCGTCGTTGGATGTCAATCGAATGACTACAGATGTCAGAATAATTTGTTGACTCTTTGTTTTAGACCATTAAATTGTTTTGTTCAATAATGGACAACACCTTGCACAGGCTTCGTCTAGTGGGCCAACAAAGTCAGCTTCGAAAGCTGTGGCGGAATGCAGCCCATTTATTTAGGTTTTATAGCCCATTTCATTTTGTTTGCCAATACATCTATTTCCTGGGCTTTGACTCAAAAAATTATCTATTCCCAGGGCTGGTTAAAAATAATAATAATAGACAATTTACTATTTATGATAACTATTTCTCAAAAAGCACTATTCATGATAATTTACAGCGCATTTGATTATTTATTCGAATACACCTATTTACTGAGCTGGGTCAAAAATAATATTGCGTACATGCAGCGCATTTATCATTTCTGATAATTTACAAGCCATTTGATTTTAGTAGAAATGGACCCATTTTCTGGAATGGGTGAAAAAACAATGATGGTCTGGACTGAGCATTTCATATAAAAATAATATTGAGATACAAATATTATTTAAAAATTAAGTTGGGCTTGGTTATCTTATTATATAAAAACGAACTGGGTTGTGCATCTATTTATATATAAAAAGTATTTGATGGGTTAACCAGAGAGAAGAGAAATAGGCTAAAAATTACCACAAAAAATAAAGTTATCCAACCGTTAATTTAATAGACTAATTTTTTTATAGCCATTAGATAAGATAGGAAGTCGGAAAAATTACCCACCTATGCCATTATATATAAATATACTGGAAGAAAACGTTTCGTTCCTGTCAACCAAGGCAAAAAGGACGCACACTCAACAAAAAAATAAAGAACCTGCGCTCAGTTCTAAAAGGAAAAAACCCTGCGCTGGACTTCTCAAAAGAAAGGAGGTGCGACCCTAAAACAAGGAGGTGCGCTGATGGTTAAAGAAAATGACACGCCCCGATAAGCTACCAAAAAAAGACGTGCTCTGTTTGGTTCAAAATAAAGAGACGTTGTTAGGAGCCTCCCCTACAAGTACATGGGCCTGCCCCTGGACGTGCACTTGGGCCTGGGCCATGCTGGACTACCTCTACTACAAGTACCCTAGAGTAGGCAACAGGGAAGGCCATCCAGTGAATCACGGCTACGGCGGCTCGGCTCTTATCCCCTTCCTCCTCCTCTCTTGCCACGAACCCTAGATATCAATTCTTGTAATCTCCTCTGTAATCGCTACCAAATCGAACCCTGTGAGCGAAGCGTTGCTAGTAATCGAGAGATCCACCTCCACCCTTACATCTGGTATTCAGAGCCAGGCCACCACCCTTCCACCCCTCAATTTTCCCCATTTTTTTCTCCCAATTCCTACAATTCCACCGGCGACAACACCATGCCCTCCGTCAAACCACGAGAGTGGGACGCCATGTCCGCCAAGGAGCAGTTGTTGTGGTATCTCGAGAGGTTATGCGCTCAGGCGGACGAGATGTGCTCAGCGTTGGGTATTGCACGAGTGGGTGACCCTCCCGTGGTCACCTCGCTTGTCGATCTGGCGGCCTCAACCACGACGGATGCCTCACCTGCGCCCGTCCCCGACGTCCCCTCCTCCACAACCAAGTCCACGGAGGTCCTCGAGGTCATCTGTGATGCGTCCACTGCCTGCATTGTCAGGGCGCCCATCAACTGTTCGGTGGATGGCTCGACCCAAGTCTCTACTGTCGTCAGCCTCAACGAGATCCAGGACGCCACCACCACCGTCCACCCCAAGCCCATGGTCGATCTCATCCACCAGGAGGTCGCCGCCGAGATCGTCACCCTGGTGCCAACCACCACCAACGTCAGCCCCAAGACCAGCGTGCAGGAGCGGGACGACTCGCCACTACCCTCCATCCACACCTCCAACCAAATAGCGAGCGAGGCGGACCACAGTGCGGTCCTCATCGTTCCCAGCAACTTGGTTGCACCAGAGCCAGCTAAGTGCTCGGCAGAATGCCCCGTCCATGTCGAACAACAACCATGGCCATCACCGGTACAAGTGAAGATCAGGCACAGGGGACACGTATTCAGGCCAAGACCATGGCCATCGTTCAAGTATCATTCAGGTGCAGGCTGTTGCGAGGAGGCATGTTCAGAGCGTTTAGGCAAGACAGTGGTGATGACAAAATCGGGCAATGGAAGCTACAATGTGCAGCCAATTGTACTCACAGAGCATTAGCCACATGGTGTTCATCTCGTGGTGGAGAGCAAAGGTTTTCTGCTGCCACCATTGCGGAAGGGAACCAAGGCGCAACAGCGGCCGCACCCTGTTTAAGTGCAGTTTGCAAAGGATGAAATTGTTCTGTTCTGTGGCATCGTTTGTAGATTTATCACTCGTGATTCTGGTTGCGTGTGGTGGCCACCTGACCATCTACCAAGGAGGAGTGAATTGCAGGAATGGTTCTATCATACTCACTTGCAGACTTTGATTGTTACTTGGGAGTTGCAACCATGGCCGTCTTGGAAATTTTCCCTCATAGATCTTCCAATACTGAGAGGTCTTAGTCGTTTCATTGCTGGTGCTGCTACTTTTTCACGCTTGAAGTCCACAGACTTTGCTTGTTGGGAATATCTGTTCTTGGTTTCCGCTAGTTGTAGTGAGATGATTTCTGCTTCTACTCATGCTGGAACAAATAGCAGGGAGTGCACCATCCAATCTGCTCTGCACAGCTCTTTTGAACAATGTGAAAGGAGGGTTGCATGGACTCTCGGTTTTGTGAGGAAAACAAGTGATCTTAGGCCCCGCCTTATGCACAAGTTTCAGTTTCTGTTACCACCCGACACACCTCGAGCAGTACAGCTTTGGTCTGAACTACAAATTGTGGAATTTAGTGAGCATCACTTTATTATTCATATGCACATCAGTGAGTTAGCTAGTCGCTTTTGTTTTGAGAAATTGTGGAGCACTGGAGATTGGTCGCATCTCGTACTGGTGTGTACTTCTGTGCGGGGGATTCCTATTAATGGAAAAATGCTGGGAACAATACAGATTATGAGTATCTTGGTGCTTTGGCAATTTTGGCGTCAAGATAAATTTAAGGGGAGTGGACGATGCAGACCTGAACAATTATCTGTTGTGCCAGGAGCTAGAATTCAGTTAGTTGTACTAATCAGTTTTGAGTACTGCCACTTCAAGTTTCAACCAGATTGGATACTATTGATCAGGCCACCTGTGCAAGAGCGAACATCAGAGGTCAAATTTCCATTGATCATGGGCAAATGTATTCTTATTTGCTTGAAGATTCAAGACAGGATTATCGTCACTCTAATCATACTCGGTAAGTGTATCCATCCATCAGCTGCACCTTTTGAGCGGTATCATAGTCCCTTGTCCTTGGAGCTGATCAGCCATGTCGTAATCATCAAACTGGTTTTCTGGGCTTGGATTACAACTTGTGTTGTGATGGAGGTGGACCCAATAGCAAGTACTGCAGCTTGGGAACATTTTTGTTGTCAGAAACTGATATCAACATGGTCCTATCATTTATTATTGGATTACAAGTTTGAGCGGATAATCAAGCGAGCACATCTTGCATATTTGGGAATGGTGGACTCCAGTCCTGCCAGAATGTGTATCCCCACTATACTTGAAGAGGATGTTCAGTGCAAAATGTTTATGGATCCAAGTCTTGACTCAGTATATACCATTGGAATTGAATGCTCATATTTTCCATGCCATATTTTGAGCGGGTTACCATGGCAAGCATCTGAATTAGATGTCCGACCCAAAGTAGCATACTACAGTACCATTGTACATCTGGCACTATATCTTTACCAACCTTGTCATACAGAAATAATGAAGAATTTTGTTATGACATTGGGGCAACAACACATCAGCAATTCTTTCTATGGCTTGTCTAGTTCCAACGGCAGTTCGGCAAAGAATCTTCCAGTACTTGAGGTGTGCAGAGCTATGCCCTATGAGCTTATGCCATATCTGGATTGTTGGATGGAAATCTTCCACTCACAGATTGTTGTCTATATAGTCTGGTGCTCCGTATTTTTGCTCTGTTCTGATCATTTGCTCATGAATGCTACTGATCTGTTAGAGTCTGGCACGGGAATATACCGGTCGGGCAGGTCTTGGGACCCTGGAGGGCTTGCATTGTTGTTGCTAAGGAAATTAACTCGGCGGAAGATCTTTCATGGAGGAAGGTGCGCCATGATCTTGGTTGCCCGCTGTGTTGTCGCCTCCCCAGCTTCTACTCTTCAACCGTCGACAATTATAAGGGCGGAGGTAATCAGCAAGAGAGCACAGGCCATGAGTGCTATGGTGCTCTTTACCTGCTCCGATCAGGAACATTCTCAAGGAGGGAGAGGTGTCAGCGCTCTCGCTGTCCGCTTCACGCAAGGCTCCGTCGACCACAAGTACTACATCGGCTTTAACAACGACTACTTCGTCGACAACTCTTTCGGATGGGTCGCCATCATCCACTACTACCACGTCGTTCAAGTCAACACGGCCTTCGACTGCCACCACGGCTTCGAGCTATTCAAGGACCATCAAGTGCAATGGGATCCATGCGGGCGTCGGCTTGGGGTCAAGCCGACTTTCAAGGAGGGGGGGATGTTAGGAGCCTCCCCTACAAGTACATGGGCCTGCCCCTGGACGTGCACTTGGGCCTGGGCCATGCTGGACTACCTCTACTACAAGTACCCTGGAGTAGGCAACAGGGAAGGCCATCCAGTGGATCACGGCTACGGCGGCTCGTCTCTTATCCCCTTCCTCCTCTCTTGCCACGAACCCTAGATATCAATTCTTGTAATCTCCTCTGTAATCGCTACCAAATTGAACCCTGTGAGCGAAGCGGTGCTAGTAATCGAGAGATCCACCTCCACCCTTACAGACGTGCCCCTCAAAAAAAAAAGAGACGCGTGCTAATTCCTAGCTTTCTATACGCATGCATGCATTTAGCTGAAAAAAGAACGTGAATGTGTGCCCTTTACATATGGATGGCAAGCCTGCAGTACCTGCTGAAAAAAGTGTGCATAGAAGCCCTTGATATATGCGTGTATGTGTGCCTCCAAAACTTTGTCATGCCACATCTAGCCCCAAACTTTCCTCTTCACCCCATTGTAGTGATCCTGCCAGTCTGCTACTTTATCTGTTTGTTCGCCCATTGTTGCCCAGATCTTTTCCACTCTGTTGTCGTACATCTTGATTTGAGATTTTAGATGTTGGTTTCAGTGACATCGCAGCAAAGAGCTCGCATGACATGATGAATTTCTGTAGCTCCTCCCCTCATGGACGAGCAGTTCATTGGTGGCCTCATGATCGATGTAGAGTTGCATGAAGATGAAAATTTCTTAAACTACTCACTTTGTGGACTGGAAGTTCGTTGGCAGCCTCGCGGTCATATAGAGGTGCCAGAACAACCAATATTTTCGAGCTCCTTGCCTTGCGGACAAGCAATTCATTTGCGGCCTTATGCATGGATGACAAAGCTATAATGGAAATCAAGGGGTAATCAATACTGGACTTGCCAGCACCCAAGCTTGGTAATGAATTGTAATGAACAATAATCAATCCATGTGAGCATTGTAATGAACAATAATCAATCCATGTGAAGTCCTGGGAGGGGAAGACCGAGTTTGGCGAGACAGACCGGACAAGCAAATCAAGGTTTCGATTAGTGTAATCTCTGCTATAGATGATGAGTGGGTGAGCCTGAATCCTTGAGCTGTAAATTAGTTTTGTATTATTTTATCTTCATATTCTCTTTGAATTTTAACCGGGACCATTAATCCCACTCATCTAGACAAGTTGTTGTTAGACGCTGAACTCAGTGGTGGAACTGCGGTGGGCGGCTCAGGCTGGTGACCAAATGCGAGTGGGCTGGCCGGCTCCACATTGCTCTTACCGCCATCCGGCCTCGGCAAGCTTCATGCCAGGGCGGGTCTAAATTGATTGAGAAAACTAATTGATCTTCTAACACGTCATTCAATTAAAAATTCATAATTCTAATATGTTCTCATGCATAAACACATGAGTAAGTTAGACCCAAATATTCATTAAATGCTTCTTCGGTTATTTGTATATATATAGGCGCATCTAATTTCATGCCTTTTCTTTTCATTACATTACTAGAAATACTTAATCCCTCCGTATGTCCATTGTATGTCTTAAATATTCCATTTTGGACATGGACACTGCTTTGAAGAAACAAAAATACTAACCAATTTATTATTGTAACATATTTGTGAAATATAATTCTTTTTGTAATACTTTTAATAATGTCTTAACATGGAAGTATATTTTGTGGAAAAATTGTGCCTATCCTTTTCAAGTTCCCGAGGATAACTTCAAAATGCCAAAAAAGAGAGCTTTTAGAAAATTGGAGCAAGTACTTGGTATATCATTTGATTTCACTTTTGTTGTGTATTGGATATAATTTCACCTCTATTGCTGCAAAATCATATTATTTGGTATGTGATCATGCCTTTTGCACATAGAAGCTATACTTAACAAAGTTTGGTACAATTTCCATTTTGAGAGCAAGATGACCTTCATGCCGTCAAATTTCTATCTGAGTGAAAGTAATCAAAATTTCAAAATGTGTGGTCAATTTATGGCGCCCATCAATGGTTTCAGCTTTGATGGCTCAGATATTGGCCTTTGTTTGATTGGTTAATACCATGTTTCCCTACATGGTACTACTGATTAGTAAGGAACACTTTTTATTTTATAAATTTTAGAAAATATTTTTCATGAAAATATGTTTAAGCTATATGTGCAACGGATAATGGTCGTATATCATGTGGTCTCAAAGAAATGGAATCCATTATTAGACATTAGTTGTCAAGCATTTAAACTTGAGTCAAAGAAAAATACAAATCAAGAAGTTGTCTGACGCAAGTATAAAGTCATAAATCATAACATACATATCTATTGCATATTGAAGACACATTTTTTCTAAACACTCAATTTTGTAACCAAGAATAAGTGGTCAATATAGAAGGTTACAAAAAGCCCACAATATAAACTTTCACCTCGTCTTTTCAACATTACATGAATATTAATGAGTAGCTCATGATCTATACATTAGCTCAGTGTATTGATCTAATATCATTTACAAATGATACATATGGTCATAATATGGTGTTCCATGGAAAAGAAAATAGGACTGATTATGAAAAATAACGAAACTTACCTAAGATAGAAAATAGGACCATATTTCTGAATGTGATCACATTCCTTTCCAATTTTACTTTATAAACAAATAAAAAATGTTCTCTTTCAGAAGCATTATAAAATTCTAGCCTGCGCATCGAGCAGGCCACAGTGCTAGTTTTATTAAAAGAAAGATAGGCTAGGCTGCACTTATTTTAGGATATTGTGTACAACTGTCAGCCCAGTTGCATTGCTGATGTTTAAAAAAGGCCTGTGTAGTACAATACAACTTTACACGGCTACTCAGCCCACATTCAACGACGCCGGAAAGGCCCAAACAAGGCTTCTATATAATTGTTTGAAGTCATAGAGCTCAATTAACAACTTAAGAAAAAATTTAGAGTATAGTGGAACCTAATTAAAAGCTGTCACGAGCGAAGAAATAATTCAACGGGTCCCACTTGTGTGTGTGTGTGAGAGAGAGAGATAGAGATAGAGATAGAGAGACCCATCGGTCGATGCTCGTAAATACATCTTTCAGCCATATGCATTGCTGATGCTCAGTAGAAACTTATATACTTGACACAATCATATAGAACATCATAGCACACTGAACTTGCATACAAAAATTTCATGCAGGCGGCACAATCAGGATGGAAACAGTGGATTGCTACGTGTAGGTCTATGTTGAAACCAACGAACTCGTACATAATGGTTCATCGTCTTTATAAATGACGGGGAAATATCTTGAATGATGTGCAAAGAACACAGATAGACAACACAATAAGTTCTGCTAGCACATTAAGTTGATGTACAACCCTTTCTAAAAAAGTTCAGTTACAAAAATAGAACAGGTCACAATCAAATGTACTGGCACATCAGTGCTTCACACTGATAGCTCGGATTTAACTAGTATCTGACAAGATTCAGTTGTTAAGTCAAATTAGAGCACATCCAGGAAGCCAGCCCTGTCTCTTCTCCCAAAGAAGCAATGCCCCCCGCCGCCCGATGGAGTAGGCCCTGTGCCATCCATTGTTCCGAGCAACACGGGGAAGTATGACGTTGACTCTTGTAATGGACGTCGTCGACGGACCCTGGCACTAGCGACAGCGGCAGGACTTCGATTGATGGATTGACCAGGTCTTCGACATGCACGAACACTCGATACAGGTACATCCCTGACGTGGTCCACAGCGGCCTTGGTGGTGATGAATAGTACAACCGGTTCCTGCACCGGTATCTCAACACCAATCACCTTCGGTATGGTGCACGGCTTCTTCATCCATGCCATAACCATCAGAGCCCAGCTGTTTGGAGGAACAAACATACTTACGACCTCACCTCCAAGGTCATTTATAAGCTCATTCATGGACTCACTGTTCAAAGCACGCCGAGGCATGTTGTGGAAGGTAAGCTTTGTTAAAAACTCAAGCTCAGAGGGCACTGAGCCCCATCCTTGGTGCCACCGATCAAAGCTCACCAGCGCACCATTGCAGAACAAATGCTGGGAAGATTCGTACACACGACTGTAGTCGAAAGTTGTCCGAAACCTGACGAAGAAATCAGCCGGCGGCGGACAGACTTCAACGAGCAAGTCACTTATTTGGATGCCACGCGCAATGCCAAGAGCTTTGACAAGGTCGTCCGGCGAGACGGGAGGCCGGTCGCCGTTGATGTTTACCATCAGCACTTTGCCGGCAAACTGGTCATCAAGCGCCGCCATGCCACTGTTGAGCGACAGCACGCAATGTTTGAAGGCAGGACAGACCTCGGGATCTCTGGCTTGGAGATCCGCGTTGACCGGCGACATGATTGCGCGCTTGAGTACAGGGAGTACAGGAGAGGGATTTGGGGGAACTAGAGTAGGAATCGATATTCCAGAGGTGGGGGGGGGGGTCGGGAGATTGGGGATGAAAAGGTAGCATGAATTTCGAACACGCGCCAATATGCTCACCGCGCGCAAGCGCAAGAAAACACTGGTGACGCCCACATGTCGGCCAAAGAGTCCTTTTTTTTGAGAGCCCGACCTTTTTTAGGATCTTTTGAGAACCCGGCCTGAGAGTCATAATTGACCTGTTTCACATTGCGTTACGAGTCGACGAATATTCAACGACAACTCACTGGCCCAAACAAGTGTACATCATCGAAAAGACACTGAGCTCAAATTATAACTTGAAAAAAGGAGATGTACTTTGAACACTTGAGAATGGTGATGCCCTCATTTAGTCCACTAGCAGTTCGAGCCAATAAACTATTCAAAACAACGATATATACAACATTCAAACACTGACTAATGACTACTACTGACGTAAACATCAAGACATGATAGTTCATAAGAAGTCTTGCTACAGCACCAAAACGCACCCATCTGCAGCGCTTAGACTCTCGTGATCCAGACAAGAATGACATTCTAAATAGAGGCAACTATTACACAGTAAGAGTGACATAGACGAGGATGACCAAATGACAAGGAATATGCATAACAAAAGAGAGAACTACCCATCCAGAACAAGCAGCAAAGACAACAAGTCATTCGAAGAGGGATGATCCAACACCATCATAATTTGCAGACCTGCTTCAGCCACCAGTGATCCGGAGACACCAGGACTCCACCCTTTCGATGCAACATCCCAGTTACCTATCAACGTGAAGGCTTGAACCACATCACTGCCTGTCGGACTTGAGACATCCAAGGATCAAAGTTAATCCAGATGTCTTTGTCATTCTCACCTTCTTTTGGCTGCAGGCTATATCGTTGACAATCAGGGGAGTTTGCTCCCGAAGACCTAGGGCTCACCGTGTAGACACAATTTTCCATAGCAAACAGAGCCTCTCTGCCATCTAGGTCCTTGCCAATAGTGATCTCCTAGTTAATCGGATAATTGAGTCCGAGAAACAGAGAGTGTGAAGCAAGGCTGTTTACCCGCCTACAACTCAAAAAAACCGACGGCCCCAACAAACTGGTATCCTGCTCATAGACGTAACAACCACTATCCAGATACTCATGTATTTCATGGTGCTTGTACGCAGTGGGGTTGTTGCAATATAACTTTTATGGCTCATGTGTGCGAATGATCATCAGTCTTTTGCCGTCGTCTGATCGAGTGAGGAACCAGTTGTGCTTCCCTATTTTTGGCGAAGGTGGTGTGATTATAAAGGGCAGTAACTGTAGGGACACTGCATCATATCAAAAAGGACATGCATTGTTAATGTAAGATCAACATTGTTCAGAGTATGAGTAGGATAATGTAAGAAACAACATTGATATGTCCCTGTTGTAACCAAGGGGAAAATACAGGGCAATGTATACTGGGTTCAAAAATATAGAAGTGCCATGCATGGTTATACTCATGTTACAATCGATTCTTCACAGGAAACTACCATGTCATGCATGTTATGTAATCATGCTCTGTCCTCACAAACAAATTCTTCAAGGAAACTAATAGACCATGCATTGTTGTATACTCATGTTGTGTGGGCAAATTTTGTGTGAGGATATTATTCTAGCCATTGATTGCTGAAGGGCGAATATAGGTATGTACACATGGTAAGGATTACAGGATTTCACTAGTTCCAAATATATAGTTCTCCATATGCACATTTACTTCCCTAATGTATGGTTAGATGAAACCAACAGTGTGATTTATGTTTCTACATCATGAAAATGAGGAAACTAACATGGCTATTGATACAGACTCATATTTAGTAGTATATAGATTACTATAAAATAAGGAGAATATCAATATCTTCCTAACCATTTGATTATTCATGGGTACAAATTGGTTGTAATGACATGGTCACAATCGCAGGAATTAACTCATTCCAAATATAGCTGATTTACGACATCTCTAATACATTGCCATAGTTCTACTCAAATTCTGCTGAAACAGGGATATGCCAATCATCACAAAAATTTTAAACAGTGTCATGACGTTATCATTAACATCAGACGAAAATAACTTACATGCGCTATCCCAGCAATACGTGGTGCCATCTGCTTTGTCGATCGCATAGATGATGCCATTGTGTTCAATAGCATCATAGAATTGTGTATCAGCTTTGATGATCAACTACGAGCTGGGTTGTCTCCAGCTAAAGAAGGCACCAGCGTAAAGATAGGCGAGTCCATGGTCAAACAAATCAATTTGCTTGAAGTCTGCGTAATCTGCATGTTGTGTGGGCACTTGGCAGATTACAATCTTTTGCAAAACAAGGTCCGTCTAACTGACATGGTAATCTAGATGACTTGGACCGCGACGATAAAACCCTATATAATCCAACGAAGGAAGGATAATCTCATGGGAGGTTTGGAAGTTCACGAGCACCAACTTTCTCCCGTCTTCTCTGATGGCAGCCATCTAGTGGGAGTTCATGCCGACCCAGTACATACCTGCCAAGAAGTTTCGGGCAATGGTGATCGGATCGAAGTCGAGGAAAATGATGTATGGCGACCCACTACATACCTGCAAAGAAGTTTCGGCTAATGGAGATACGATTGAAGTCGAGGGGCATCCTGTATGCCTCCGTATCATGGTGAGAAAATCTTGCAAGACTAGATAGCAACAAGAAAGGGTGTCTTGAAAAGCTTAGGCACCTCACTTCGACGATAGCCGTGTGCATGTCCCTCAAGCATGCAGCCAGCCGCATGGCGCTCAACATATCCATACACGAACAACAGAGGTCGAGGATGTCACTAGGGAGATAGCTCCAATCGCGGATCATATGGATGCTGCGCGGTTCTCGTTCGGACATGGTGGAGTTTGGAAGGTGGGGTTTTTTGGGGCTTGATTTACAGGGGGAAGGCTCTCGGTGCTAGAGCGGCTAGCGAGGGATAGTGGTACCAGGGGAGGCGAGCGAGCCGACAGTACGCGGGGGCACAATGAGATGATGAAGAGTGACCTCAGGATCTTCGGCGAGACAGAGATGGAGATGGGGTGGTGCTAGGGGAAAGGGAGATGAGGCGAGGCATGGTATACAACGGCAGTGATAGTGACTGCACAGTGCACAAGGTGAGGCTGACTTTGGTAGCCCGAACATGCTGCCTGGACTAGTGTCACCTCGGGCAGGGTCTTGTAACTTCACAGTGAGGACCAGATGAATAATATTTTGACCATCAAGTGTACCACGGTTGTACTACTACTAGTTGGAACATACAGAGTAGTATTGTATAGCGGCAATAGGTCTCCCGTGCTAGCATACTGATTTTTACTACACAACCTTCTTCTTGTAGACGTTGTTGGGCCTCCAAGTGCAGAGGTTTGTAGGATAGTAGCAAATTTCCCTCAAGTGGATGACCTAAGGTTTATCAATCCGTAGGAGGCGTAGGATGAAATGGTCTCTCTCAAGCAACCCTGCAACCAAATAACAAAGAGTCTCTTGTGTCCCCAACACACCCAATACAATGGTAAATTGTATAGGTGCACTAGTTCGGCGAAGAGATGGTGATACAAGTGGTATATGGATGATAGATATGAGAATTTGTAATCTGAAATTATAAAAACAGCAAGGTAACTAATGATAAAAGTGAGCGTAAACAGTATTGCAATGATAGGAAATAAGGCCTAGGGTTCATACTTTCGCTAGTGTAAGTTCCCTCAACAATACTAACATAATTGGATCACATAACTATCCCTCAACATGCAACAAAGAGTCACTCCAAAGTCACTAATAGCGGAGAACGAACGAGGAGATTATGGTAGGGTACGAAACCACCTCAAAGTAATTCTTTCCATTCAATCCGTTGGGCTATTCCGATAAGTGTCACAAACGGCCCTAGAGTTCGTACTCGAATAACACCTTAAGACACAAATCAACCAAAACCCTAATGTCACCTAGATACTCCAATGTCACCTCAAGTATCCGTGGATATGATTGTACGATATGCGTCACACAATCTCAGATTCATCTATTCAACCAACACAAAGGACCTCAAAGAGTGCCCCAAAGTTTCTACCGGAGAATCACGACGAAAACATGTGCTAACTGAAGGAAATATGCCCTAGAGACAATAATAAAGTTATTATTTATTTCCTTATATCATGATAAATGTTTATTATTCATGCTAGAATTGTATTAACCGGAAACATAATACATGTGTGAATACATAGACAAACAGAGTGTCACTAGTATGCCTCTACTTGACTAGCTCGTTAATCGAAGATGGTTATGTTTCCTAACCATGAACAAAGAGTTGTTATTTGATTAACGGGATCACATCATTAGGAGAATGATGTGATTGACTTGACCCATTCCGTTAGCTTAGCACTCGATCGTTTAGTATGTTGCTATTGCTTTCTTCATGACTTATACATGTTCCTATGACTATGAGATTATGCAACTCCCGTTTGCCGGAGGAACACTTTGTGTGCTACCAAACGTCACAACGTAACTGGGTGATTATAAAGGAGCTCTACAGGTGTCTCCAAAGGTACATGTTGGGTTGGCGTATTTCGAGATTAGGATTTGTCACTCCGATTGTCGGAGAGGTATCTCTGGGCCCTCTCGGTAATGCACATCACATAAGCCTTGCAAGCATTGCAACTAATGAGTTAGTTGCGAGATGATGTATTACGAAACGAGTAAAGAGACTTGCCGGTAACGAGATTGAACTAGGTATTGAGATACCGACGATCGAATCTCGGGCAAGTAACATACCGATGACAAAGGGAACAACGTATGTTGTTATGCGGTCTGACCGATAAAGATCTTCGTAGAATATGTGGGAGCCAATATGAGCATCCAGGTTCCGCTATTGGTTATTGACCGGAGACGTGTCTCGGTCATGTCTACATTGTTCTCGAACCCGTAGGGTCCGCACGCTTAAGGTTTCGATGACAGTTATATTATGAGTTTATGAGTTTTGATGTACCGAAGGAGTTCGGAGTCCCGGATGAGATCGGGGACATGACGAGGAGTCTCGAAATGGTCGAGACGTAAAGATCGATATATTGGACGACTATATTCGGACATCGGAAAGGTTCCGAGTGGTTCGGGTATTTTTCGGAGTACCGGGGAGTTACGGGAATACGGGAGAAGAAGTATATGGGCCTTATTGGGCTTTAGGGGAGAGGGAGAGGCAGGCCGCGCGCCCCCCCAAGGCCTAGTCCGAATTGGACTAGGGGGAGGGGCTGCGCCCCCTCCTTCCTTCTCTTCCCTCTTCCCCTTCCTTGTCTCCTACTCCTACTACATGGAAGGACTCCTAGTTGGACTAGGAAAGGGGGAATCCTACTCCCGGTGGGAGTAGGACTCCCCTAGGGCGCGCCATAGAGAGGGCCGGCCCTCCCCTCCTCCACTCCTTTATATACGGGGGCAGGGGGCACCCCATAGACACACAAGTTGATCCACGTGATCATTTCTTAGCCGTGTGCGGTGCCCCCTTCCACCATAATCCTCGATAATATTGTAGCGGTGCTTAGGCGAAGCCCTGCGACGGTAGAACATCAAGATCGTCACCACGCCGTCGTGCTGACGGAACTCTTCCCCGACACTTTGCTGGATCGGAGTCCGGGGATCGTCATCGAGCTGAACGTGTGCTAAAACTCGGAGGTGCCGTAGTTTCGGTGCTTGATCGGTCGGGCCGTGAAGACGTACGACTACATCAACCGCGTTGTGCTAACGCTTCCGCTGTCGGTCTACAAGGGTACGTAGATCACACTCTCCCCTCTCGTTGCTATGCATCACCATGATCTTGCGTGTGCGTAGGAATTTTTTTGAAATTACTACGTTCCCCAACAGTGGCATCCGAGCCTAGGTTTTATGTGTTGATGTTATATGCACGAGTAGAACACAAGTGAGTTGTGGGCGATATAAGTCATACTGCTTACCAGCATGTCATACTTTGGTTCGGCGGTATTGTTGGACGAAGCGGCCCGGACCGACATTACGCGTACGCTTACGCGAGACCGGTTCTCCCGACGTGCTTTGCACAAAGGTGGCTAGCGGGTGACAGTTTCTCCAACTTTAGTTGAACCGAGTGTGGCTACGCCCGGTCCTTGCGAAGGTTAAAACAGCACCAACTTGACAAACTATCGTTGTGGTTTTGATGCGTAGGTAAGATTGGTTCTTGCTTAAGCCCGTAGCAGCCACGTAAAACTTGCAACAACAAAGTAGAGGACGTCTAACTTGTTTTTGCAGGGCATGTTGTGATGTGATATGGTCAAGACATGATGCTAAATTTTATTGTATGAGATGATCATGTTTTGTAACCAAGTTATCGGCAACTGGCAGGAGCCATATGGTTGTCGCTTTATTGTATGCAATGCAATTGCGCTGTAATGCTTTACTTTATCACTAAGCGGTAGCGATAGTCGTGGAAGCATAAGATTGGTGAGACGACAACGATGCTACGATGGTGATCAAGGTGTCGCGCCGGTGACGATGGTGATCATGACGGTGCTTCAAAGATGGAGATCACAAGCACAAGATGATGATGGCCATATCATATCACTTATATTGATTGCATGTGATGTTTATCTTTTATGCATCTTATCTTGCTTTGATTGACGGTAGCATTTTAAGATGATCTCTCACTAATTATCAAGAAGTGTTCTCCCTGAGTATGCACCGTTGCGAAAGTTCTTCGTGCTGAGACACCACGTGATGATCGGGTGTGATAGGCTCTACGTTCAAATACAACGGGTGCAAAACAGTTGCACACGCGGAATACTCAGGTTATACTTGACGAGCCAAGCATATACAGATATGGCCTCGGAACACGGAGACCGAAAGGTCGAGCGTGAATCATATAGTAGATATGATCAACATAGTGATGTTCACCAATGAAACTACTCCATCTCACGTGATGATCGGACATGGTTTAGTTGATTTGGATCACGTAATCACTTAGAGGATTAGAGGGATGTCTATCTAAGTGGGAGTTCTTAAGTAATATGATTAATTGAACTTAAATTTATCATGAACTTAGTCCTGGTAGTATTTTGCAAATCATGTTGTAGATCAATAGCTCGCGTTGTTGCTTCCCTGTGTTTATTTTGATATGTTCCTAGAGAAAATTGTGTTGAAAGATGTTAGTAGCAATGATGCGGATTGGATCCGTGATCTGAGGTTTATCCTCATTGCTGCACAGAAGAATTATGTCCTTAATGCACCGCTAGGTGACAGACCTATTGCAGGAGCAGATGCAGACGTTATGAACGTTTGGCTAGCTCAATATGATGACTACTTGATAGTTTAGTGCACCATGCTTAACGGCTTAGAATCGGGACTTCAAAAGACGTTTTGAACGTCATGGACCATATGAGATGTTCCAGGAGTTGAAGTTAATATTTCAAGCAAATACCCGAGTTGAGAGATATGAAGTCTCCAACAAGTTCTATAGCCAAAAGATGGAGGAGAATCGCTCAACTAGTGAGCATGTGCTCAGATTGTCTGGGTACTACAATCGCTTGAATCAAGTGGGAGTTAATCTTCCAGATAAGATAGTGATTGACAGAATTCTCTAGTCACCATCACCAAGTTAGTAGAACTTCGTGATGAACTATAGTATGCAAGGGATGACGAAAACGACTCCCGAGCTTTTCATAATGATGAAATCGATGAAGGTAGAAATCAAGAAAGAGCATCAAGTGTTGATGGTAGACAAGACCACTAGTTTCAATAAAAGGGCAAAGGGAAGAAGGGGAACTTCAAGAAGAACGGCAAGCAAGTTGCTGCTCAAGTGAAGAAGCCCAAGTCTGGTCCTAAGCCTGAGACTAAGTGCTTCTACTGCAAAGGGACTGGTCACTGGAAGCGGAACTACCCCAAGTGATTGGCGGATAAGAAGGATGGCAAAGTGAACATAAGTATATTTGATATACATGTTATGGATGTGTACTTTACTAGTGTTTATAGCAACCCCTCAGTATTTGATACTAGTTCAGTTGCTAAGATTAGTAACTCGAAACGGGAGTTGCAGAATAAACAGAGACTAGTTAAGGGTGAAGTGACGATGTGTGTTGGAAGTGGTTCCAAGATTGATATAATCATCATCGCACACTCCCTATAATTTCGGGATTAGTGTTGAACCTAAATAAGTGTTATTTGGTGTTTGCGTTGAGCATGAATATGATTTGATCATGTTTATTGTAATACGGTTATTCATTTAAGTAAGAGAATAAATTGTTGTTCTATTTACATGAATAAAACCTTATATGGTTACACACCCAATGAAAATAGTTCGTTGGACCTCGATCGTAGTGATACACATAATCATAATATTGAAACCAAAAGATGCAAAGTTAATAATGATAGTACAACTTATTTGTGGCACTGCCGTTTAGGTCATATTGGTGTAAAGCGCATGAAGAAACTCCATGCCAATGGGCTTTTGGAATCACTTGATTATGAATCAGTTGATGCTTGCGAACCATGCCTCATGGGTAAGATGGCTAAGACTCTGTTCTCCGGAACAATGGAGCGAGCAACTGACTTATTGGAAATAATACATACTGATGTATGTGATCCGATGAGTGTTAAGGCTCGCGGCGGGTATCGTTATTTTCTGACCTTCACAAATGATTTGAGCAGATATGGGTATATCTACTTGATGAAACACAAGTCTGAAACATTTGAAAAGTTCAAAGAATTTCAGAGTGAAGTGGAGAATCATCGTAACAAAAATAAAATGTTTCTACGATATGATCGCAGAAGTAAAATATTTGAGTTACGAGTTTGGCCTTCAATTAAAACATTGTGGAATAGTTTCACAAACTCATGCCACCTGGAACACCACAACATAATGGTGTGTCCGATCGTCATAACCGTACTTTATTGGATATAGTGCAATCTATGATGTCTCTTACCGATCTTCCACTATCATTTTGGGGTTATGCATTAGAGACAGCTGCATTCACGTTAAAAAGGGCACCATCTAAATCCGTTGAGACGACACAATTTGAATTATGGTTTGGCAAGAAACCAAAGTTGTCGTTTCTTAAAGTTTTGGGTTGTGATGCTTATGTGAAAAAGTTTCATCCTGATAAGCTCAAAACCAAATCGAAGAAATATGTCTTCATAGGATACCCAAAGGAGACTGTTGGGTACACCTTCTATCACAGATCCGAAGGCAAGATGTTCGTTGCTGAGAATGGATCCTTTCTTGAGAAGGAGTTTCTCTCGAAAGAAGTGAGTGGGAGGAAAGTAGAAAACTTGATAAGGTAATTATACCTTCTCCCTTATTGGAAAGAAGTTCATCACAGAAATCTGTTCTTGTGACTACTACACCAATTAGTGAGGAAGCTAATGATGATGATCATGTAACTTCAGATCAAGTTACTACCGAATCTCGTAGGTAAACCAGAGTGAGATCCGCACCAGAGTGGTACGGTAATCCTGTTCTGGAAGTCATGTTACTAGACCATGACGAACTTGCGAACTATGAGGAAGCGATGATGAGCCCAGATTCCGCGAAATGGTTTGAGGCCATGAAATCTGAGATATGATCCATGTATGAGAACAAAGTATGGACTTTGATGGATTTGCCCGATGATCGGCAAGCCATAGAAAATAAATGGATCTTCAAGAGGAAGACGGACGCTGATAGTAGTGTTACTATCTACAAAGCTAGACTTGTCGAAAAATGTTTTTGACAAAGTTCAAGGTGTTGACTACGATGAAATTTTCTCACTCGTAGCGATGCTTAAGTCTGTCCAAATCATGTTAGCAATTGCCGCAATTTTATGAAATCTGGCAAATGGATAAACAAAACTACATTCCTTAATGGATTTAAAGAAGAGTTGTATATGATACAACCAGAAGGTTTTGTCAATCCTAAAGGTGCTAACAAAATATGCAAGCTCCAGCGATCCATCTATGGACTGGTGCAAGCATCTCGGAGTTGGAATATACGCTTTGATAAGTTGATCAAAGCATATAGTTTTATACAGACTTGCGGTGAAGCCTGTATTTACAAGAAAGTGAGTGGGAGCACTATAGCATTTCTGATAAGTATATGTGTATGACATATTGCTGATCGGAAATAATGTAGAATTATTCTACAAAGCATAAAGGAGTGTTTGAAAGGATTTTTTTCAAAGAAAACCTCGGTGAAGCTGCTTACATATTGAGCATTAAGATCTATAGAGATAGATCAAGACGCTTGATAAGTTTTTTCAATGAGTACATACCTTGACAAGATTTTGAAGTAGTTCAAAATGGAACAGTCAAAGAAAGAATTCTTGCCTGTGCTACAAGGTGTGAAGTTGAGTAAGACTCAAAGCCCGACCACGGCAGAAAATAGAATGAGAATGAAAGTCATTCCCTATGCCTTGGCCATAGGTTCTATAAAATATGCCATGTTGTGTACCAGACCTATTGTATACCCTACACTAATTTCGGCAAGGGAGTACAATAGTGATCTAGGAGTAGATCACTGGACAGCGGTCAAAAATTATCCTTAGTGGAATAAGGATATGTTTCTCGATTATGGAGATGACAAAAGGTTCGTCGTAAAAGGGTTACGTCAATAAAAGTTTTGGCACTGATCCCGATGACTCTTAGTCTTCATCTGGATACATATTGAAAGTGGGAGCAATTAGCTAAAGTAGCTCCGTGCAAAGCATTGTAGACATAGAAAATTGCAAAATACTTACGGATCTGAATATGGCAGACCCGTTGACTAAACTTCTCTCACAGGCAAAACATGATCACACCTTAGTACTCTTTGGGTGTTAATCACATAGCAATGTGAACTAGATTACTGACTCTAGTAACCCTTTTGGTATAGGTCACATGACAATGTGAACTATGGGTGTTAATCACATGGTGATGTGAACTATTAGTGTTGAATCACATGGCGATGTGAACTAGATTATTGACTCTAGTGCAAGTGGGAGACTAAAGGAAATATGCCCTAGAGGCAATAATAAAGTTATTATTTATTTCCTTATATCATGATAAATGTTTATTATTCATGCTAGAATTGTATTAACCGGAAACATAATACATGTGTGAATACATAGACAAACAGAGTGTCACTAGTATGCCTCTACTTGACTAGCTCGTTAATCGAAGATGGTTATGTTTCCTAACCATGAACAAAGAGTTGTTATTTGATTAACGGGATCACATCATTAGGAGAATGATGTGATTGACTTGACCCATTCCATTAGCTTAGCACTCGATCGTTTAGTATGTTGCTATTGCTTTCTTCATGACTTATACATGTTCCTATGACTATGAGATTATGCAACTCCCGTTTGCCGGAGGAACACTTTGTGTGCTACCAAACGTCACAACGTAACTGGGTGATTATAAAGGAGCTCTACAGGTGTCTCCAAAGGTGAATGTTGGGTTGGCGTATTTCGAGATTAGGATTTGTCACTCCGATTGTCGGAGAGGTATCTCTGGGCCCTCTCGGTAATGCACATCACATAAGCCTTGCAAGCATTACAACTAATGAGTTAGTTGCAAGATGATGTATTACGAAACGAGTAAAGAGACTTCCCGGTAACGAGATTGAACTAGGTATTGAGATACCGACGATCGAATCTCGGGCAAGTAACATACCGATGACAAAGGGAACAACGTATGTTGTTATGCGGTCTGACCGATAAAGATCTTCGTAGAATATGTGGGAGCCAATATGAGCATCCAGGTTCCGCTATTGGTTATTGACCGGAGACGTGTCTCGGTCATGTCTACATTGTTCTCGAACCCGTAGGGTCCGCACGCTTAAGGTTTCGATGACAGTTATATTATGAGTTTATGAGTTTTGATGTACCGAAGTGAGTTCGGAGTCCCGGATGAGATCGGGGACATGACGAGGAGTCTCGAAATGGTCGAGACGTAAAGATCGATATATTGGACGACTATATTCGGACATCGGAAAGGTTCCGAGTGGTTCGGGTATTTTTCGGAGTACCGGGGAGTTACGGGAATACGAGAGAAGAAGTATATGGGCCTTATTGGGCTTTAGGGGAGAGGGAGAGGCAGGCCACTCCCCCCCAAGGCCTAGTCCGAATTGGACTAGGGGGAGGGGCTGCGCCCCCTCCTTCCTTCTCTTCCCTCTTCCCCTTCCTTGTCTCCTACTCCTACTACATGGAAGGACTCCTAGTTGGACTAGGAAAGCGGGAATCCTACTCCCGGTGGGAGTAGGACTCCCCTAGGGCGCGCCATAGAGAGGGCCGGCCCTCCCCTCCTCCACTCCTTTATATACGGGGGCAGGGGGCACCCCTAGACACACAATTTGATCCACGTGATCGTTTTCTTAGCCGTGTGCGGTGCCCCCTTCCACCATAATCCTCGATAATATTGTAGCGGTGCTTAGGCGAAGCCCTGCGACGGTAGAACATCAAGATCGTCACCACGCCGTCGTGCTGACAGAACTCTTCCCCGACACTTTGCTGGATCGGAGTCCGGGGATCATCATCGAGCTGAACATGCGCTAAAACTCGGAGGTGCCGTAGTTTCGGTGCTTGATCGGTCGGGCAGTGAAGATGTACGACTACATCAACCGCGTTGTGCGAACGCTTCCGCTGTCAGTCTACAAGGGTACGTAGATCACACTCTCCCCTCTCGTTGCTATGCATCACCATGATCTTGCGTGTGCGTAGGAATTTTTTTGAAATTACTACGTTCCCCAACACTAAACCCTATGCATAGGTTCATGGGCGAAACCCGCAAGTTTATCACCAAAACATACATCAAGTGAATCACGTGATATCCCATTGTCACCAGAGATACGCACGGCAAGACATACGTCAAGTGTTCTCAAATCTTTAAAGACTCAATCCGATAAGATAGCTTCAAAGGGGAAACTCAATTCATTACAAGAGAGTAGGCGGGGAAGAAACATCATAGGATCCAACTATAATAGCAAAGCTCGCAATACATCTAGATTGTATCATCTCAAGAACACGAGAGAGGGAGAGAGAGAGAGAGATCAAACACATAGCTACTGGTACATACCCTCAGCCCCGAGGGAGAACTACTCCCTCCTCGTCTTGGAGAGCACCGGGATGATGAAGATGGCCACCGGAGAAGGATTCCCCCTCCGGCAGGGTGCTAGAACGGGTCTAGATTGGTTTTCGGTGGCTACGGAGGCTTCTAGCGGCGAAACTCCCGATCTATTATGCTCACGGATGTTTTTAGGGTGTATGGAGATATATAGGTGGAAGAAGTACGTCAGGGGGCCCACGAGGGGCCCACGAGGGTGGAGGGCGCGCCCCCTGCCTCGTGGCCTCCTCGCAGGTCCCCCGACGTGCACTCCAAGTCTTCTGGGCTTCTTTCCTTCCAAAAATGAGTTTCGTGAAGTTTCTCCTTTTCTTCGAAACCCTAAAACAAGGTAAAAACAGAAACTGGCACTGGGCTCTGGGTTAATAGGTTAGTCCCAAAAATGAAATAAAAGTGTATAATAAAGCCCATAAACATTCAAAACAGGTAGATAATATAGCATGGAGCAATGAAAAATTATAGATACGTTGGAGACGTATCACATACCTCTGGGTTCACTTCATCCTCCAGCTATCATCTATATTGCGAGCAGAACCAAATTCTCGTGCATGCAGAAGCGCGAAGAAGGGCTTTTCTTTTTTGAGGATAACCGCATATTCCTTAACCAGAGAATGTTGTGTCTCCCACACATGCGCCAATATCCATCCGAACCAGCTACGCCACATTTTTTATATCTGTTTGCATAGGTCCCACCTGTCAGGAGGGGTGCAGAAATAAAAAGGAATCATAAAATGTCTCGCCACGGTGATTCGAAAGAGTGACCTCAACTAGCCAGTGGCGCATGTCACGCTAGAAGGTTGGGCACGTACACAGACATGTACCACTCCTCAGTCTACCCACGTAGCCTTTTCGTAGTCTACCTAGCCGTCTAATCAACTGCCTGCAGGCCACTTCTCCCATTTACTTCTCCATCGGGAACCGATTTTCCTCGACTTCTTAACCTCTCCTTCATCTTCATTTGCATCCAAACCCCACTGCATTCACGTTATTTTAACCTCTTCACGTACTCCTGGAGTAATTTTGAAGCCCCTTTAAATAATAATCTTCTTCAGTTAGACTGGCCATCTAATCCTAATTCTCCAAACCATAGCCCTCCGGTCCAGCGGTTCCAAATGGCGAAAGAGATCCAGATGCAGGTTTTTAGCGTCCAACATGTCCTCGTCGAAGGCTTGTTGAGCATAGTTGCCACTGTCACTGACCACCCAAGGGTTGTTTAGAAGTGGATCAACAATGTATCCATCTCCCTCCAAAAGGTAGAGATGAAGGTCAACGGTCTCGATGCAGAGTACACGAAGCATGCCACTGGGAAGATCCAACGCAATGCCGTCCTTTAGTTGTGCCTCGAAGATGATGTTTTGGTGTACCACATCATACACTCACCCTCCATACCAGGTGATCTCCAAGATTTCTTGTCTCGGGAGGACATATACTTCTGCGGGGCAGCCATTGAAGGGGACAAATAGAAGCTGGCGCTGTACAACCTTGATTTGAAAAACATCGCTGACTAACAAACCAGAATCAAAATTCATGTAGAAGATTGTGATAAACAGACACCATTCCTATTCACGTAGCAAATTTTGTGCTCAGTACAATTCTTCAGAAGGGTAAGGAGACGCTTGCATTCACTACAAAAAAAGACACATCCGTGACATTTTGGGCCAAACAATTTTTTCTGTCATGCTTATGACACTTCTATGACGATAATTGTGACAAAACCCAGTATCATCATAGGTGTGGTGGGCTCCTACTTCTATGACAAAAAATCATGACAGAAAATGGGCTTTTCGTGCTGGGCAGGCTAGAGACGCAGCTGCATGACATTCTTTTGGCCGTCCATGACGGAAAAACCATGGTAGAAGCGAGGGCAAGGAAAATATCAGGGAGTTCCCGGTTACGGTGGGTGGTCGGGGGCCGAGCGATGTGCGTTTCTCTCGTACACGTACACGCATGGGTGCGAGGCATTGGGCTCTCACTGAACCCGAGCGAGGCGTTCGCCTACTGAATCCGAGCGATTGCACTGCAGGCTACATGTTACTAAACCCGAGCGATCGATCGATTGCTGTTAACTGAACCTGATCGAGCGATTCCTTCACTACTGCTGCTAACTGAAGCCTATTGAACCTGCTGCCTCTTGATGAATAGTGAGCATTGTTGGAGGGTTGGATGAACAGCTCCCTGTGGGGGGGGGGGTGGATGTACAGGAGCCCGTGGCAGTAGAGGCTGTTCCCGCTGGATGAACACGACCCTGATCGATCGAGCCGGTTGGGGGGTGGATGAACATGACCTCGTGGAGGTCTAGAAGTACATGACCCTGTGGAGGGCTGGTGAAATAGTTGTCGGTGGAGGGATGGATGAACAATAGATCGTGGAAGGGTGGTTGAACAGGACCCCGTGGAGAGGGCTGGTTGAACAGTAGCTGGTGGAGAGGCAGTGGAGGCTGGATGAACAGGAGCCCATGGATGAATAGTCACAGGTGGAGGCTGGAGGAGGTCAACGGTGGATGAATAGTAGCCCATGGAGGCTGGAGGAGGTCTACGGTGGAGATGAAAAGTATCCCGTGGAGTCCCGTTTTGTGGTACGCCACACCCTCCTGATGAACAGACCCCCGTTTCGACCGTAGCACTCAAACACAAGTCTGATTCCTCTGTTTTGTGGTACGCCACACCCCTCCCGATCAACAGACCCCTGTTGCGACCGTAGGAGGTCCAAGAGAAGTCCGTTTCCTCTGTTTTGTAGTACGCCAGACCCCTCCCGATGAACAGGATCCCGTTTCGACCGTGGTCGGTGGAACACAAGGCCGTTTCCTCTGTTCTGCGGTATGCCAGGCCTCGTTTCCATCGGCTGTTCCATCCAAGCCGGTTGGCCCCCTATGAACACAACGTATTCCGTTGACTCCCGATGAACACAACGCATTCCGTTGCCTCCCGTTGAACATGACGACGACACCATTCTGACCCAGCCATGTACACGAGCCCTGGCCATACGTATGCGCGAGTAGGCGTTCGAGACCCCGCCCGTATGTATGTACGTGGCCGTATTTACTTTCTTGCACCATGGCTGCTATACATATGTGTACACAATATTAACGGGACTGCGTGACATACTCTCAATGAAAGCACCAATGTCGGTGTCAAAACTGGTGGATCTCGGGTAGGGGTTCCTGAACTGTGCGTCTGAGGTTGATGGTAACAGGAGACAGGGAGCACAATGTTTACCCAGGTTCAGGCCCTCTCGATGGAGGTAAAACCCTACGTCCTGCTAGACTAATATTGATGACTATGGGGGTTACAAGGGTTGCTCTACCACGAGATCGTAATGGCTAAAACCCTAGAAGTCTAGCCTATCTGATTATGATTATCCTTGTCTATACAGACTAAACCCTCCAGTTTATATAGACAATGGAGGGGACTAGGGTTATACAAAGTCGGTTACATAGACATGAAATAGTATATCCGGGCGCCTGGCTTGCCGTCCACGCAACAAAGAGTCCTATCCGGACATGGGAGAAAGTCTTCCATCTTGTATCTTCACGGCCCAATAGTCCGGCCCATGTCCAACAGGCCAGACGCGCGAGGACCCCTTAGTCTAGGACTCCCTCAATAGCCCCTGAACCAGGCTTCAATGACGAGGTGCCCGGCGCGTAAACGGTCTTCGGCATTGCAAGGCGGGTTCCTGCTCTGGATACTCCGACACAGTTTCTGAACATAAAGATCGTGTCTGGATCTGCAAAACAAGTTCCACATGCCACTGTAGAGAATATAATATTTCACGAGTCCAATCTGCTGACAATCTTTTTGTGACGTGATATCATGTCACCACCTGGTTATTATGTCGAACCGTTTTTTTGCTCGCCGTTCCACGTTCCAAGACGCGGTTTTATTGGCATGTCTTGTCGAAGCAGAGATCGTGTCCCCTTATTGCGGGATCCTCATCAACACATGTGTGGGTATTCCAACCATCCGGTTGGCATGATTCCTCATGAATAGGCAGGTTTCAAGGTTGAGGGGGAGGTGTTTGATATTTATTGCCTTTATAAAGGGACTAGGGCCCGTCTGGCTTCTTTACGCCAACCCTTTCCTCATCCTCTCCAACCTCGAGCTCCAGCGCCCAAGGTTTTGATTGTTTCAAGCTTCCCAGTCATAGCCAGCCCCAGTCCTCAAGGTCGATGGCTGCCCTCCTCCGTCACAGAGGTGGACATTGCGAAGCTCTGAGCGGCCAGATATCTGACCGCGGAAATCCCCCACAGGCTTCCTGCTCAAGGGAAGGTTATTCCTACTCCCTGATCCAGCAAGAGGGTCGTATTCATCTCCCACTTCCTCCGAGGGCTAGGGTTCGCCCTACACCCCTTTATTCGAGGGCTTATGTTCTATTACGGGCTAGATTTCCACGATATAACTCCAGACTCATTCCTTCACATCTCGGCGTTCATCATCACATGCGAAGCTTTCCTCCGTATTCCCCCACACTTCGGCTTATGGCGTAAGACCTTTAATGTGAAGCCGAAGGTAGTTGATGGAGGACGGGCAGAGTGCGGTGGTGTTGCAATGGGTAAACTTATCAATGCTCCCTGGCTAAAAGGATCCTTCACAGAATCTTCTGACTTATGGCAGAAGGAGTGGTTTTATATCACTCAACCCCGTGGCACCAAGTGGGCAGCTACACCTACATTCCGGTCTGGCCCTCCAATTTAGCTCACATCATGGGTCAATAAGGGGTTGGACTGGGGATCAGTCGATGAAGTGCAAACTCTTCAGAGCCGCATCCGGAGTCTCCTTGAAAGGGACACCGAACTCATCGACGTGATTCAAGTAATGCAATTCCGCCGGGTCCTCCCGTGCCAAAGATGGCCCCTCCGCATGTGGGAGTTTAATCTAGAAGGACCACGAACCCTTCCGCACTTCTTTGGTTATTTTTAGGGAAACGAATGAATGTGGAAGTTATTTTTCGAGAAACGAAAACAGTGGCCAGACACTACATAGGACATCGGCCTTGACAGCAACCATCTGAATACCTCGGTAAGCACTCGATTCTCGAACACAGTTTAGATACACATCTCATAATAAGATGCTAAGAAAACCATCTTCTTCCAGGGATGGATAAGGAAGGCGGAGCGAATCAGGTGTTCGACTCCTCTTCCCGAAGACTCAGCTAGTCCCATACTAGCAAGGATGCTGGTCCAGGCGCCATACTAGGTGCCGGTGGAGGAGGAGAATGAGAAGAGCGGGGGAGCCAAAGGCGGCCTCCATCCTGGAGGCAAACCACACACTATGTCCGGGGAGACTAGGGCTCCCTCTTCCGAAGACAAAAGGGAAGGAGAAGCTGACATCCCTTCTTTCCATGGTAAGAAAAGGGCTGCCTCCGAGAGTTGGGAGGTAAGGGCTCCTAAGCGGGGCAAAACGCCCCTGTCGGGTGGTTCAGGCTCGGAAGGTGTTGTTGTCGCACAATCTCTTCGTAAGGACAAGCCTCCAGCTAAATTGTAAGTGAACAAAGATATTTTAAACATACCCCGTTCCTTTTCTCTTTACAAAGGTAACATCTAGAATGTGCGTTTTGTAGTTCGGCACACAGTCTTCCTCAAGAACCCTCCTCCTCAGGGGACCTTTTACCCGAGATGATGGAAAGCGAAATGCCTCCACAAGCTTACTCGCCCAACAGGGCTGATGACGCCGTGGTGTCGTCCCGGAGGGTCTCTCTCGATTGGGGGATAATAGAGCCAGCACCCCAAGGTCAAACTTCGGTCGCTCACAGTCCGAAGTGTGCGGTCCCCACCAGGGTTTACAATAAAGGCTTCGGACTATCCGTTTTACAGCCGGATACGACTCTAGGGTCGAGTAAACCTACCCTGTCGAAGGGAGTCTGTACTGCCACAGCTGCTTCCAAGAATCCGGATGCACCGGGTACACTGACAGACATGTTACGATGTTCATCAATCTCAGATGATCATCGTACCTTGATGGGTATGGTGGTCGAGAGGATTCTGTCCATGAAAAGCGGATTGAATGAAGCCTTCATGAGCCTACTGAGAGGCTTTGAGGTATGTAATGTTCGATTGTGCTTTATACGCAAAAATGCACCTGTGTATAGATAGTAGCCCCTAAGACTCTGGTTGGCGCCCAAAGGTAGGCAATCAGAGGATCAAAAGAGATGTCCTCAGGTAATAATCTAATGACTCGAAACACAGGCTGGTACCGCCATGACCACTACACACACTACGGAGGTTGCATGTCTAGAGCATAAGCTTGGCAGATAATGACATCACGCTTATTAACAGACAAATAGACGAGGTGCAAGGTATGTGTTAGAATATGTATAGTAACACAGGCACGAAGCTAGAATTATGTTCTGAGACGTGCGTATCTGCATATGGTGCTGCCGTGGTTGAGACTCTTCGGGCTGAACTTGCCCGAGCCAAGGAGCAAGCCCAGATGAGTAATGTGGCTGCCGAGAAGGAAGCTGATGAGTTAGAAGCCGGACAGGACACACAACGCCAGTGTGAAGAGAGAATGTTCAATGGTGCGTGAGCTGAAGGAAGCCACTGTCCGGTGCGAATTCCTCGAGAAGGATAACAAGGCCAAAGTAGATGATCTTGACAAGGCATTCCAAGAGGCAAGAGAAGCACGCTCCTAGTCTAGAGCGGTTCAGGAAGAGATCCGGCAAGGTGGGGAGATAGTGGCCGGTAATCCTTTCTTATTGCAGACTAAGTTTGGCGATCCAAAGTATGCCCCACTTATTCAGATGTGGAGCTCCGCAGGCGCCTTTTTGGACTTGCCGAAGAGTGCCTCCGATGCGGCGTTGTTTTACAAAGCGCGGGAAGGGCATGCAACGGAGAAGCTTTTTTGGTCACAATTTGGCACACCAAAGCGCCCACTGTTACTGAACAAAAAGATGGCCCAGTGGGCCGAGCTCCACAAGATATCCAGCTCTGCCATGAAGGACATCATAGTTCGATTGTGGCCAAGCGAGACAATTCCGAAGAATTATTTCGGTTTGGTACAGCGACTAGGTGATGCAGTGCTGCGTATCGAAGCTGTGAAGCAGTCCACATGCATTGAAGGTGCACGGATGGCCTTTTCCCGTGTGAAGACTTACTGGGCGAAGATGAAGGCCACCGATGTTGCAGTGAAAAGTCCACCCGAGGGCAAGGAGCATCATACGCCAGAGTATTATTTTGAGGATGCCTTAGAGGGTGCCCGCTTGATACAGGGTCAGTGCTCGAAAGAGATGGTGTTCGAGTGAAATGTATTGAGATTGTAAAAAATATATTATTATAATTTAAGATTATGCCTAGAAGTTGTGGCTCCTCCTGTGCGGCCGTTTTTGTATAATCTGAAAGTTTTCCAGTCGTCGGCTTCAGCCCCCTCGCATAAAATATGGGGGTGTTCGAAAAAGCACTTGATCACTCTTGATCCAATGTCTTGGTCCGTGAAGGAGGTGTCAATGTGGCGAACTAGGCAATCGGACTATAGGGCTTTAGTACTTTCACTTAGCCATAGGAGTTTGATGGTGGGTCTATGATATAGCCTCTAGTAAGTATGCAGTCATCCGAATACGGTGTGTTACATGAGTGACCAGAAAAACGGTCCTTCATGCAATACGGGAGGAATCGCGAAAGATTCTAATAATTCATTGAGTGGTTGACCAGCTCTCGCCGCATCATGATAGTCAGTTTTTGGCTTTCTCTACTGCGGTGCTCATCCGGATAAACCGGGACACAGTTGTAGTAGTTCTCCCTTTACCGCCCTAGCCGATATAGCAGAACGCAAGGTAGTAAGCACAGGAGCCGGGCAACCCAACTATTGACCAAAGACATGATTCAGAGCTGATGCATATAAGGCCAAACTCGCGACGCCGAAGTGTGCTATAAAGCTATTCGGACTTGTCGACAATTCATTTGTTTCCATATCGAGCCCCTGGCAACCCGTGACAAGGTGCGAGTGTGAAACAACTGGAGAAATTCAGCTTTTATTTTTTTAGGAAAAAGCAAATATTGGTCATGGGTTATGTCCACAGGGATCTGATCGATATGTCAATTGCCATTTTTCAAATAATAATGCCGCGACCCTGGCTATTTGACATGCCGGTGGTCGAAGGCTGAGGGAGAAGGCACGTTACAGGCTCAAAAATAGAGAGTGCGGTCTACACAATTATTTGGACCTCCCGTCGCACGTCTGCGCTGCCTTGCCTCGGTTAAAGGATTCCTTTAACAGGAACAACCTTGGGGTAAGTGTATGAAGCCGAACTCCGAAAGAGTCTGTGAGGTGACCAATATTTTGCGTCACCTGCGATAAGATAAAATAAATAGTTAGAAATGAAAAAGGAGGAAATGGGAGTGCTTTTAGGCTTGCCCGTATTATGCCTCCGTCAATGGCCTGGGTATTTTGAGTGCATAATTATGCATGCACGGTACAAACTTCGCGTGATTGTGAGGCGAATGATGGAGGCTGAACTGCTAATCCTACTCCGGGACAGATCGGTTCCATTTAATGGAGACTGGCGGCTTAATGGCCGATGAATTGTGCGGCTTGACGAGGCAACTTTGTGCTTCGGCTGTAATGGTCGTAGTACAATCCCCTGTACGGAAGGAGTGATGGGTATGACTGATTTTTGGGGGAATCCGCTCTATGGCGTATGTGTCCCGTAGTGCACGCATGTGCTCCCCTATGGGGGTGTGTGTCGCATATACCATATTTACGGTTTGTATTTCGAGGGGGAATTGCTTCTGAATCCCGGTATTCGGCCGGCGAGTCTCTTTGTCATCGCTGTCACTATGCGGCCCCTTCCCCTTATGTTCGGCTTTTAATTTGCCGGCTTGTTTGAAGACCCAACATCTTCTATTGGTGTGAGTAGCTAGTTTTTCGGGGGTGCCATGAACCTGGCATGGCCGATCCAATATCGTATCGAGGTTGGATGGTCCCTCTCTATTTGCCTTGGATGGCTTTTTCCATTGACCAGGCTTGGAGCCGCTAAATCCGGTGTTAACTGTTGTGTCTTGTGGTATTTCATCATTATTATGATGCTTGTATTTATTGCGTCATGGCTTTCCGTTGCCGTCTCGGACTTCGGAAGTGCCTGGGTCACTGGCGCCATTGCTCCTATGATCGAGCCAGCTGTCTTCTCCCGCGCAAAAGTGGGTCATAAGAGCAGTAAGGGCTGTCATGGATTTTGGTTTTTCCTGACCGAGGTGGCGAGCGAGCCATTCATCCCGAACGCTGTGTTTGAAGGCCGTGAGGGCTTCGACAATCGAACAATCGACAATTTGGTTCTTTTTAATTAAGAACCTAGTCCAGAGCTTTCTGGCTGACTCTCCGGGCTGCTGTATGATGTGACTTAAGTCATCGGCGTCTGGTGGCCGTACATATGTGCCTTGGAAGTTATCGCGAAAGGCGTCTTCCAGGTCTTCCCAGCTGCCAACAGAGTTCTATGGAAGGCTGTTTAACTAGTGCCAAGCTGGTCCTTTTAGTTTTAGTGGTAGGTATTTAATGGCATGAAGGTCATCGCCGCGGGCCATGTGGATATGGAGAAGATAGTCCTCAATCCATACCATGGGATCTGTTGTTCCATCGTATGATTCGATATTCATGGGTTTAAACCCTTCTGGGAATTCGTGGTCCATTACTTCGTCAGTGAAGCAAAGTGGGTGAGCGGCGCCTCTATATCGGGCCACGTCGCGACGTAGCTCGGATGGAGTCCATCTGCGGTTCTTGGCCCGGGCGTGAGAATTACTATTGCATTAGGCAAGATAGCCGTTATCGCGTGTCTGGGCACGTCCCCGTGATCCATAGATCGACCTGTTCTAATCTGCTCTACTGTTCAAGTCTAGCTATAGGTCGTATGTGTGTCCTCGAGCTGTTTTATCTCTGCCTTGACGGTGAGGTAGGGCAGCCTGGTGTTTGGCTTGAGTTGCCGCTTTATCCCGACCACGTGTTGGTCGGTAAGCCGCATTGCGCGATGGTGGTATGGGCTCCAACTCCTCGTCCTCGAACTGAGGTAGCAATTTATGCTTCGGGTAGCTTTTGGCTGGGCGCTTGAGGCCGTATTTCTCGGCTGCCAGGATGTCAGTCCATCTATCATTGAGCAGATCTTGATCAGCTTGAAGCTGCTGTTGTTTCTTTTTCAGGCTCCTTGCGGTGGGTATTAGCTAACGCTTGAAGCGCTCCTGCTCGAGAGGTTCCTCAGGCACGATAAAATCCTCGGTACCGAGGCTCACCTAGTCCTCAGAGAGTGGAAGATAATTACTGTCCTGTGAGTCTTCATGCGTGGCCTGTTCATTAGGGCTAACTTGCCCATCTTCCCGTTCATCTTGTTCGGAAGTCGCCTCAACGGGGTCTTTGTTGTCTTCGGCACCATCCAGAGTGTTATCTTCTCCTGTGCCGGTGTTGCTGCCTTTGCTGCAGCGTGACCTAGAGCGGTGCCACTGACGCTGGCGCTTTGGTTGTATCTCGGGAGGTTTATCCTCAACTGGATCTTCCTTGTCATCGCCGCTATTCTCTTTTGGTGCATCCACCATGCATACATCATATGAGGAAGTGGCCGCACAGCGTCTTGTAAACGATGTGTTTTGGGCTTCCTCTTCTCCGGCATCGTTGTCCATACCGTCGATGTCGTCAGAGCCGTAATCGAGCATGTCAGTTAAATCTTCGACAGTGGCTATTAAGTGGGAGGGGGTGGGAAGCGAAATTCGTCATCAGCCTCCAGTTCGAACAGGATATAATTCGGTCGTGAGTCCCCGCTAAGGAGAGTGTTTTCAATGATGGACACCCGGTCAAGCTCGTCGTGCGCGGACGCACATGCTTTGGAACCTGTGGCCGACAACGTGTCCGATGTTTTGGCAACATAGACCTCACTTAAGGTTGGGTCTGTGTGTGGCCCCAACGCCGCTGAGTCTGCAGCCTCCGTGGCGGGGTTGAGCCCCCCTTCCTCGGATGCCGTGACCTGCTCCGGATCTAAGGCTGGAGTAGTTGCAGGTTCTATCTCCTGGGTGTAGTTCGATGACAGGTTTAAGCCATGTTCATCGTGGTGACAGGGAGCGGCTACTACCGCGGTCTCGAATCCATCAAAGATCAAGCCTCCGCGGATTTCCGTGACGTAGTTCAAGCTTCCAAATCTGACCTGATGGCCAGGGGTGTAGCTATCGATCTGCTCTAGATGGCCAAGCGAGTTGGCCCACACTGCGAAGCCTCCAAACACGAAGATCTGTTCGGGGAGGAAGGTTTCTCCCTGGACAATGTTGTTGTGGATGATTGACGGAGCCATTGAACCTCTTCGCGGTGACACAGCGGAACTCTCAATGAAAGCACCAATGTCGGTGTCAAAACCGGCGGATCTCGGGTAGGGGTTCCTGAACTGTGCGTCTGAGGTTGATGGTAACAGGAGACAGGGAGCACAATGTTTACCCAGGTTCAGGCCCTCTCAATGGAGGTAAAACCCTATGTCCTGCTAGATTAATATTGATGAGTATGGGGGTTACAAGAGTTGATCTACCACGAGATCGTAATGGCTAAACCCCTAGAAGTCTAGCCTATCAGATTATGATTATCCTTGTCTCTACAGACTAAACCCTCCAGTTTATATAGACACCGGAGGGGACTAGGGTTATACAAAGTCGGTTACATAGAAAGGAAATAGTATATCCGGCCGCCTGACTTGCCGTCCACGCAAAGAAGAGTCCTATGTGGACACGGGAGCAAGTCTTCCATCTTGTATCTTCACGGCCCAATAGTCCGGCCCATGTCCAACAGGCCGGACACCCGAGGACTCCTTAGTCCAGGACTCCCTCACCGACCAATCGACCAGTATGTACGTACACGTTCGCGACCAGAATGACAACATTACGTATGCTTCGACCAGGTGGGTTTCGACTTTTAGGCACTTCCTTGCGTGCGAAGATGTAGCTGGTGGGTCCTAGTAGTCAGGGGGCGAATAATTTTTTTTGCCCGTAATATGGACGCACTTCCTTGCGTGCAAAGATGTAGCTGGTGGGTCCCAGCAGTCAAGGGGGAAACGTTTTTTTCCTGAAATATGGTTGCCCATCCGGTGGCTCTCTGCTGTCAGGTGGAGGAATCATTATTTTGCGCATAATAAGGAGGCACTTCCTTGCTACGGCCGTGGACCAAGTTGTCAGCCTCTCCATGTACAGTACTCTTCCGATGGAAGTCGTTCCTTGACAACATTGACTATGCCGTGCCGAGAGCAACAAGGCGGTGGACGACGGCGAGGCCTAGGAAGGGGACGAAGCGGCAGTGGATGCCCACGCGGAGAGGAGTACGAGGGTTCACTGGTTCAGCTTCGGTGTGAGGCTGTGATGACCCACAAGTATAGGGGATCTATCATAGTCCTTTCGGTAAGTAAGAGTGTGGAACCCAACGAGGAGCAGAAGGAAATGATAAGCGGTTTTCAGCAAGGTATTCTCTGCAAGTACTGAAATAAGTAGTAACAGATAGTTTTGTGATAAGATAATTTGTAACGAGCAACAACTAAAGTAAATAAAGTGCGGCAAGGGGGCCCAATCCTTTTGGTAGCAAAGGATAAGCCTGGACAAACTATTATATAAGGAAAAGCGCTCCCGAGGACACATGGGAATATCGTCAAGCTAGGTTTCATCACGCTCATATGATTTGCGTTCGGTACTTTGATAATTTGGTATGTGGGTGGACCGGTGCTTGGGTGTTGTTCTTACTTGAACAAGCATCCCACTTATGATTAACCTCTATTGCAAGCATCCTCAACTACAACAAAAGTATTAAGGTAAACCTAACCATAGCATGAAACATATGGATCCAAATCAGCCCCTTACGAAGCAACGCATAAACTAGGGTTTAAGCTTCTGTCACTCTAGCAACCCATCATCTACTTATTACTTCCCAATGCCTTCCTCTAGGCCCAAATAATGGTGAAGTGTTATGTAGTCGACGTTCACATAACACCACTAGAGGCTAGACAACATACATCTCATCAAAATATCGAACGAATACCAAACTCACATGACTACTAGTAGCAAGACTTCTCCCTTGTCCTCAGGAACAAACGTAACTACTCAGAAAGCATATTCATATTCATAATCAGAGGGGTAATAATATGCATAAAGGATCTGAACATATGGTCTTCCACCAATTAAACCAACTAGCATCAACTACAAGGAGTAATTAACACTACTAGCAACCTAGCTACTAGCACCAATCCCGGACTTGGAGACAAGAATTGGATACAAGAGATGAACTAGGGTTTTGAGATGAGATGGTGCTGATGAAGATGTTGATTGAGATTTCCCTCTTCCGATGAGAGGAGCGTTGGTGATGACGATGGCGATGATTTCTCCCTCCGGGAGGGAAATTACCCCGGTAGAACAGCTCTGTCGGAGCTCTAGATTGGATCCGCCAAGGTTCCGCCTCGTGGCGGCGGAGTTTCCTCCCGAAAGGTTGCTTCTTATTTTTTTCTCGACGAAAGACTTCATATAGGGTAAGATGGTCATCGGAGAGCCACCAGGGGGCCCACGAGGTAGGGGGCGCGCCCTAGGAGGGGGGGGGGGCGCCCCCCACCCTCATGGCAAGGGTGTGGGCCCCCTGGTCTTCATCTTTGTCGAGGATTTTTCATTATTTATTATAAGGTATTCCGTGGAGTTTCAAGACTTTTGGAGTTGTGCAGAATAGGTCTCTAATATGTGCTCCTTTTCCAGCCCAGAATTCCAGCTGCCGGCATTCTCCCACCTTATGTAAACCTTGTCAAATAAGAGAGAATAGCCATAAATACTGTGACGTAATGTGAAATAACAGCCCATAATGCAATAAATATCGATATAAAAGCATGATGCAAAATGGACGTATCAACTCCCCCAAGCTTAGACCTCGCTTTTCCTCAAGCGAAAGCTGGTAACAATAAATATGTCCCCATGTTTAGAGGTAGAGGCGTCAATAAAAATAAAATACGGACATGAGGGCATCATGATTATTCTCATAACAACAACATACATAGATATTGTCATATGATTACTTATGTTCAAGTGATGATCTATTCACAATGCAAAAGTATGAATCAGAAACCTTATTGAGAAGCAACAAACTATAACCTCAGTCATTGAAGCAATTGCAATTTATCATAACATCAGAAAGATTCTATGTCAGAGCTAAAAAGCAAGTCCACATACTCAACTATCATCTAGTCCTTCATAATTGCTAACACTCGCGCAATACTTGTGGTTACGGAGTTTTAATCGGACACAGAGAAAGATAGGGGCTTATAGTTTCGCCCCACAACCTTTTACCTCAAGAGTAATGTCAACAATAATAACTCATGCCCTCCTACATCCAATTAGATATATCTATCAGGATCTTTCCAACATACTATGCTTGCCAAAGGATAAAATGAAAAAGGGAGAGGTGAAGATCACCATGAAACTTGCATAAGGTAGAAGATAATAATAAAAGATAGGCCCTTCGCAGAGGGAAGCAGAGGTTGCCATGCGCTTTTATGGTTGGATGCACAAAATCTTAATGCGAAAGAACGTCACTTTATATTGCCCCTTGTGATATGAACCTTTATTATGCAGTCCGTCGCTTTTATTATTTCCACATCACAAGATCGTATAAAGCTTATTTATCCCACACCAATCAATCATACATATTTAGAGAGCAATTTCTATTGCTTTGCACCGATGACAACTTACTTGAATGATCTTATTCAATCCATAGGTAGATATGGTGGACTCTTATGGCAAGACTGGTTTAAGGGTATTTGGAAGCACAAGTAGTATCTCTACTTGGTGCAATGAATTTGGCTAGCATGAGGTGGAAAGGCAAGCTCAACATGTTGGATGATCCATGACAACATACTTTATCTCAGATACAAGAAAACATAACCCATTACGTTGTCTTCCTTGTCCAACATCAACTCTTTAGCATGTCATATTTTGATGAGTGCTCCCAATCATAAAATATGTCAATAATAGTATACTTATATGTGAAACCTCTCTTTCCTTATTACTTCCTATTAATTGCAACGATGACCAAAGCTATGTCTGCCAACTCCCAACAACTTTTAATCATCACACTCTTTCTATGTGAAGTCATTACTATCAATAAGATCAATATGAACTTTTGTTTCTTCTTATTCTTTTTCTCTTTTCTTTTATTCACCCAAGATCATAGCAAGAAAATCAAGCCCTTGACTCAACACTAATCTTTATTATATAGCTCACGGACTCGATTACATAGAGAGCATAAAGCAAAACTTAAAACTAGATCATGCCATAAACTTTATTCTACTAGATTAAAATACTACTAACAGGATCAAACTAAAGAAAACGGTAAAGATAAGAGTTGTGATTGTGATACGATACCGGGGCACCTCCCCCAAGCTTGGCAGTTGCCAAGGGGAGTGCCCATACCCATGTTGGTGAAATATTCTTGGCGATGATTCCTCTCAGGATACAATTCTCCTCCTCGAGCTTCTTGACTTGCTGCTTGAGGTCCATTGTTTCCTTACGAAACTTTCCTGTGATGGCTAAAGCTCCTTGCACCCAAGGGTGTTTTATAGCTGCGGGAGAACAAGTGACACTCCTCTTCATATTTCCATAAGAAAGAAATCTAACATTGGAAGGGATAACTGAGTTTGGAATAGCTGAGCTCTGTAGTTCCCCCATCGTGAACCCAGCTCGGAAGCGAGAGGTGACTTCTTGATCCTCCATGGCATCTACCCTCATTAAGTCAGTCTCCATCTCCTCCTCCGTTGCTAGCTCAAAGTGGTCAGAGTCGCTGTTTGCCCTTGGTTCCGGTGCCAGATTAGATACCCGGCTCTCCCCGACTGACTCTTGAGAAGACATCTTGCTCTAATCTGCAGCAGCAACAGCTCGAAACAGAAATAGAGGATATTTGCGTGATACGGGAGTCAAAACCTTTGGGAGAATATATAGTGAATTTTTACCGACCAAAATACGTGTCATGTACGAAAACGGAGTCCGGAGGGCACACGAGGAGCTCACGAGGTAGGGGGGCGCGCCCTCCACCCTCGTGGGGCCCTCGTGTCCTTACCTGACTGCTACTTAATTTTCTATTTTTCTAAATATTCCAAAACGGAGAAATATTGCCTTAAAAATTGTTTTGGAGTCGGTTTACTTACCGTACCACATACCGATTCCTTTTCGGAGTCTGAAACGTTCTGGAAAGTGTCCCTTATGTATTCCTCCGGGGTTACGGTTTCAATAATATTGGTTTCAATATTTATGGGATTACCTGAGATATAATGTTTGATTCCTTGACCGTTTACCACCTTCGGATATGTGCCTTCGAAGTTGTTGATTTTTATGGCACCAGAACAATAGACCTCCTCGATAACATAGGGGCCTTCCCATTTAGAGAGAAGTTTTCCTGCAAAAAATCTTAAACGAGAGTTGTATAGCAATACATAATCACCTACATTAAACTCACGCTTTTGTATCCTTTTGGCATGCCATCTTTTAACCTTTTCTTTAAACAACTTGGTATTTTCATAAGCTTGGGTTCTCCATTCATCAAGAGAGCTAATATAAAATAACCTCTTTTCATCGGCAAGTTTAAAATCATAGTTGAGCTCTTTAATAGCCCAATATGCCTTGTGTTCTAGTTCGAGAGGTAAGTGACATGCTTTTCCATATACCATTTTATACGGAGACATACCCATAGGATTTTTATATGCAATTCTATAGGCCCATAATGCATCATCAAGTTTCTTGGACCAATTATTTCTAGACCTATTGACAGTCTTTTGCAAAATTAATTTGAGTTCTCTATTACTCAATTCTACTTGACCACTAGACTGTGGGTGATACAGAGATGCAATTCTATGATTGACGTCATATTTAGCAAGCATTTTACGGAAAGCACCATGAATAAAATGTGAACCACCATCAGTCATTAAATATCTAGGGACTCCAAACCTCGGAAAAATAACTTCTTTAAGAATTTTAATAGAAGTGTTATGATCAGCACTACTAGTTGGAATAGCTTCTAACCACTTAGTAACGTACTCAACAACAACTAAAATATGTGTATATCCATTAGAGGCAGGAAAAGGTCCCATATAATCAAAGTCCCAAACATCAAACAGTTCAATAACAAGTGAATAGTTCATAGTCATTTCTTGACGTCTACTAATATTACCAATTCTTTGACATTCATCACAAGATAGGACAAACTTACGGGCATCCTTGAAGAGAGTAGGCCAATAAAAAATAGATTGCAATACCTTATGTGCAGTTCTATCTCCCACGTGATGTCTGATGTCTACTACACAACCTTCTTCTTGTAGACGTTGTTGGGCCTCCAAGTGCAGAGGTTTGTAGGACAATAGCAAATTTCCCTCAAGTGGATGACCTAAGGTTTATCAATCCGTAGGAGGCGTAGGATGAAGACGGTCTCTCTCAAGCAACCATGCAACCAAATAACAAAGAGTCTCTTGTGTCCCCAACACACCCAATACAATGGTAAATTGTATAGGTGCACTAGTTCAGCGAAGAGATGGTGATACAAGTGGTATATGGATGATAGATATGAGAATTTGTAATCTGAAATTATAAAAACAGCAAGGTAACTAATGATAAAAGTGAGCGTAAACGGTATTGCAATGATATGAAATAAGGCCTAGGGTTCATACTTTCGCTAGTGTAAGTTCCCTCAACAATACTACCATAATTGTATCACATAACTATCCCTCAACATGCAACAAAGAGTCACTCCAAAGTCACTAATAGTGGAGAACGAACGAAGAGATTATGGTAGGGTACGAAACCACCTCAAAGTTATTCTTTCCAATCAATCCATTGGGCTATTCCTATAAGTGTCACAAACAGCCCTAGAGTTCGTACTCGAATAACACCTTAAGACACAAATCAACCAAAACCCTAATGTCACCTAGATACTCCAATGTCTCCTCAAGTATCCGTGGTTATGATTATACGATATGCGTCATACAATCTCAGATTCATCTATTCAACCAACACAAAGGACCTCAAAGAGTGCCCCAAAGTTTCTACCGAAGAATCACGATGAAAACATGTGCCAACCCCTATTCATAGGTTCATGGGCGGAACCCGCAATATGATCACCAAAACATACATCAAGTGAATCACGTGATATCCCATTGTCACCACAGATATCCACGGCAAGACATACATCAAGTGTTCTCAAATATTTAAAGACTCAATCCGATAAGATTACTTCAAAGGGGAAACTCGATTCATTACAAGAGATAAGAGGGGGGAGGAGAAACATAAGATCCAACTACAATAGCAAAGCTCACGATACATCAAGATCGTGCCAAATCAAGAACACGAGAGAGAGAGAGAGAGAGAGATCAATCACATAGCTACTGGTACATACCCTCTGCCCCGAGGGAGAACTACTCCCTCCTCGTCATGGAGAGCACCGGGATGATGAAGATGGCCATTGGAGAAGGATTCCCCCCTCCGGTAGGGTGCCAGAACGGGTCTAGATTGGTTTTCGGTGGCTACGGAGGCTTCTGGCGGCGGAACTCCCGATCTTCCAGAACACACAATAGATCGGGAGTTCCACCGCCAGAAGCCTCCGTAGCCACCGAAAACCAATCTAGACCCGTTCTGGCACCCTATCGGAGGGGGGAATCCTTCTCCAATGGCCATCTTCATCATCTCGGTGCTCTCCATGACGAGGAGGGAGTAGTTCTCCCTCGGGGCAGAGGGTATGTACCAGTAGCTATGTGTTTGATCTCTCTCTCTCTCTCTCTCGTGTTCTTGATTTGGCACGATCTTGATGTATCGTGAGCTTTGCTATTGTAGTTGGATCTTATGTTTCTCCTCCCCCCTCTTATCTCTTGTAATGAATCGAGTTTCCCCTTTGAAGTAATCTTATCGGATTGAGTCTTTAAAGATTTGAGAACACTTGATGTATGTCTTGCCGTGGATATCTGTGGTGACAATGGGATATCACGTGATTCACTTGATGTATGTTTTGGTGATCAACTTGCGGGTTCCGCCCATGAACCTATGCATAGGGGTTGGCACACGTTTTCGTCGTGATTCTCCGGTAGAACTTTGGGGCACTCTTTGAGGTCCTTTGTGTTGGTTGAATAGATGAATCTGAGATTGTGTGATGCATATCGTATAATCATACCCACGGATACTTGAGGTGACATTGGAGTATCTAGGTGACATTAGGGTTTTGGTTGATTTGTGTCTTAAGGTGTTATTCTAGTACGAACTCTAGGGCTGTTTGTGACACTTATAGGAATAGCCCAACGGATTGATTGGAAAGAATAACTTTGAGGTGGTTTCGTACCCTACAATAATCTCTTCGTTCGTTCTCCTCTATTAGTGAATTTGGAGTGACTCTTTGTTGCATGTTGAGGGATAGTTATATGATCCAATTATGTTAGTATTGTTGAGGGAACTTACATTAGCGAAAGTATGAACCGTAGGCCTTGTTTACCATCATTGCAATACCGTTTACGCTCACTTTTATCATTAGTTACCTTGCTGTTTTTATAATTTCAGATTACAAAAACTATTATCTACTATCCATATTGCACTTGTATCACCATCTCTTCGCCGAACTAGTGCACCTATACAATTTACCATTGTATTGGGTGTGTTGGGGACACAAGAGACTCTTTGTTATTTGGTTGCAGGGTTGCTTGAGAGAGACCATATTCATCCTACACCTCCTACGGATTGATAAACCTTAGGTCATCCACTTGAGGGAAATTTGCTACTGTCCTACAAACCTCTGCACTTGGAGGCCCAACAACATCTACAAGAAGAAGTTTGTGTAGTAGACATCAAGCTCTTTTCTGGCGCCGTTGCCGAGGAGGTGAGTGCTTGAAGGTATATCTTTAGATCTTGCAATCGAGTCTTTTAGTTTCTTGCTTTATCACTAGTTAGTCTACAAAATAAAACTATAAAAAATGGAATTGAGTTTGCCACATACGCTTCATCTTTTTAATATCTTTCGTGAGTATGATGGGAAGGAAAATTGTGCTCAAGTACTAGAAGAAGAATTACATAGAATGCTTGGTATAAAATATGTGAATGATGAGCATGATTGCAATGTTGTTAGTATGAATTCTTTGAATATCCATGATGCTAATGATATGCAAAGCCACAAGCTTGGGGAAGCTATGTTTGATGAAGATGATATTTTTTGTCCCCCAAGCTTTGATGAGCAAATTTACTATGATGAAAGCATGCCTCCTATCTATGATGATTATTTGGATGACACATATGCTTTAAAGAATAATGATAACCATGAAACTTGTCATCTTGATCTTAATTTTCAATCACGTGATAGTTATTTAGTTGAGTTTGCTCCTACTATTATTCATGTGAAGAAATTTGCTTATGTGGAGAGTAATAAAAATTCTATGCTTGTAGATCATGAAAAGAATGCTTTAGGTGCTGGTTATATTGTTGAATTCATTCATGATGCTACTGAAAATTATTATGAGGGAGGAACATATGCTTGTAAGAATTGCAATAATACCAAGTTTCCTCTCTATGTGCTTAAAGTTTTGAAGTTATGCTTGTTTTGCCCTCCTATGCTAGTTGATTATTGTTCCCATAAGTTGTTTACGCACAAAATCCCTATGCATAGGAAGTGGGTTAGACTTAAAGGTGCTAGTAATATTCTTCAATATGCTCTCTTTATGTTACAATTCTTATCTTTTATGTGAGCATCATTGAAATCATCATGCCTAGCTAGGGGCATTAAACGATAGCGCTTGTTGGGAGGCAACCCAATTTTATTTTTGTTACTTTCTTTTTTTCCTGTTTAGTAATAAATAATTAATCTAGCCTCTGTTTAGATGTGGTTTTATGTCTTTAATTAGTGTTTGTGCCAAGTAGAACCTTTGGGAAGACTTGGGGAAAGTCTTGTTGATCATGCTGTCAAAAACAGAAACTTTAGCGCTCACGAGAACTGATGCCATTTTTATTTGGAGCGTGATATTTAGTTAATTCTTTTTGAATATGATTAATAGATAAATTCCCCAGGTCCAGCAATTTATTTGAGAATTTTATGAGTTCCAGAAGTATACGTTTGATTCAGATTACTATAGACTGTTCTGTTTTTGACAGATTTTGTTTTTCATGTGTTGTTTACTTATTTTGATGAATCTATGCCTAGTAAAATAGTTTATAAACCATAGAGAAGTTGTAATACAGTAGGTTTAACACCAATATAAATAAATAATTGGTTCATTACAGTGCCTTGAAGTGGTGATTTATTTTCTTATACTAACGGAGCTTACAAGTTTTCTGTTAAGTTTTGTGTTGTGAAGTTTTCAAGTTTTGGGTAAGGATTCGATGGACTATGGAATAAGGAGTGGCAAGAGCCTAAGCTTGGGGATGCCCGAGGCACTCCAAGGTAATATTCAAGGACAACCACAAGCCTAAGCTTGGGGATGCCCCGGAAGGCATCCCCTCTTTCGTCTTCGTTCGTCGGTAACTTTACTTGGAGCTATATTTTTTTCGCCACATGATATGTGTTTTGCTTGGAGCATCAATTTATTTTGTTAGGATTTGCTTGCTGTTATTTATAACAATGTTTTTCATCTTTTATTTCAATAAAAGTGGCATTGATAGCCTTTACTATGCCTATTTTAGAAGTCCACATGTTGCTGTTTGAAAACAGAAAGTTTACCGCTGTTGAAATAATTCCCTAGAAAAGTAAGAATGTGATAAAATGTTGAAACCTTTTTCATATTAAGCTCTGATAAATTTACTACAGTGGGAATTTTCTTTCATAATTCTTGGAGCTAGGGAAGTGTGTATGTTGCAGCATTCTTTACAGACTATCCTGTTTAGGCAGATTGCTGTTATGTTTGCATTGTTTGCATATGGTTGCTTCTTTAATGATTCTATTTGAGGATAGGACTATTAAATATGAAGAGGCATTTAGTATGCAATGTTGAATAATAATTTTAGTGATTTGCTACAGTAGAGTATGATAAGGTTTTTGCAATGGTTTATACTAACTTATCTCACGAGTCCTTGTTGAGTTTTGTGTGGATGAAGCTTTTGAGATTTAGGGAGACCGTGATATGAGAGGAATTAAGGAGACACAAAAGCTCAAGCTTGGGGATGCCCAAGGCACCCCAAGACAATATTTCAAGAAGTCTCAAGCGTCTAAGCTTGGTGATGCCCCGGTTGGCATCCCACCTTTCTTCTTCAACAACTATCGGTTTAGTATCGGTTGATCCTAAGTTTTTGCTTCTTCACATGATGTTTGCTATTCTTAGATGTCATTTTACTTTGTTTTGCTTGCTGTTTGAATAAAATACCAAGATCTTAAATTATTAAATGTTAGAGAGTCTTCATATAGTTGCATAATTATTCAACTACTCATTGATCTTCAATTATATCGTTCGGAGTAGTTTGTCATTTGCTCTAGTGCTTCACATATATCCTTTTAGAGCATGGTGGTAGTTTTATTTTGAAGAAATAGATGAACTCTCATGCTTCACTTAGATTATTTTGAGAGTCTTAAATAGCGTGGTAATTTGCTTAAAATCCTAATATGCTAGGTATTCAAGAATAATAAAATTCTCTTATGAGTGTGTTGAATACTATGAGAAGTTTGATACTTGATAATTGTTTTGAGATATGGAGATGGTGATATTAGAGTCATGGTAGTTGAGTGGTTATGAATTTGAGAAATACTTGTGTTGAAGTTTGTGATTCCCGTAGCATGCACGTATGGTGAACCGTTATGTGATGAAATCGGAGCATGATTTATTTATTGATTGTCTTCCTTATGAGTGGCGGTCGGGGACGAGCGATGGTCTTTTCCTACCAATCTATCCCCCTAGGAGCATGCGCGTAGTACTTTGTTATGATAACTAATAGATTTTTTGCAATAAGTATGTGGGTTCTTTATGACTAATGTTGAGTCCATGGATTATACGCACTCTCACCCTTCCACCATTGCTAGCCTCTCTAGTACCGCGCAACTTTCGCCGGTACCATAAACCCACCATATACCTTCCTCAAAACAGCCACCATACCTACCTATTATGGCATTTCCATAGCCATTCCGAGATATATTGCCATGCAACTTTCCACCATTCCGTTTATTATGACACGCTTCATCATTGTCATATTGCCTAGTATGATCATGTAGTTGACATTGTATTTGTGGCAAAGCCACCGTTCATAATTCTTTCATACATGTCACTCATGCATCATTGCACATCCTGGTATACCGCCGGAGGCATTCATATAGAGTCATATTTCGAGTTGTAATTCTTGAGTTGTAAGAAATAAAAGTGTGATGATCATCATTCAATAGAGCATTGTCCCCCCCCCCCAAAAAAAAAGAGAGAAAGGCCATAAAAAAAGAAAGGCCAAATAAAAAAAATAAAGCCCAAATAAAAAAAAGGGGAAGGACAAATAAAAAAATAAAAGGGACAATGCTACTATCCTTTTACCACACTTGTGCATCAAATTAGCACCATGTTCTTCGTATAGAGAGTCTCATATGTTGTCACTTTCATATACTAGTGGGAATTTTACATTGTAGAACTTGGCTTGTATATTCCAATGATGGGCTTCCTCAAAATGCCCTAGGTCTTCGTGAGCAAGTGAGTTGTATGCACACCCACTAGTTTCTTTTGTTGAGCTTTCATACACTTATAGCTCTAGTGCATCCGTTGCATGGCAATCCTTACTCACTCACATTGATATCTATTGATGGGCATCTCCATAGGCCGTTGATACGCCTAGTTGATGTGAGACTATCTTCTCCCTTTTTGTCTTCTCCACAACCACCATTCTATTCCACCTATAGTGCTATATCCATGGCTCACGCTCATGTATTGCGTGAAGATTGAAAAAGTTTGAGAACATCAAAAGTATGAAACAATTGCTTGGCTTGTCATCGGGGTTGTGCATGATTTAAATATTTTGTGTGGTGAAGATGGAGCATAGCCAGACTATATGATTTTGTAGGGATAGCTCTCTTTGGCCATGTTATTTTGAGAAGACATAATTGCTTAGTTAGTATGCTTGAATTATTATTATTTTTATGTCAAAATGAACTTTTGTCTTGAATCTTTCGGATCTGAATATTCATATCACAAGTAAGAAGAATTACATTGAAATTATGCCAACTAGCATTCCACATCAAAAATTATTTCATATTCACAAGTAAGAAGAAGTAATGAATTGAGTTTCCCCTTTGAAGTAATCTTATCGGATTGAGTCTTTAAAGATTTGAGAACACTTGATGTATGTCTTGCCGTGGATATATGTGGTGACAATGGGATATCACGTGATTCACTAGATGTATGTTTTGGTGATCAACTTGCGGGTTCCTCCCATGAACCTATGCATAGGGGTTGGCACATGTTTTTGTCGTGATTCTCTAGTAGAACTTTGGGGCACTCTTTGAGGTCCTTTGTGTTGGTTGAATAGATGAATATGAGATTGTGTGATGCATATCGTATAATCATACCCATGGATACTTGAGGTGACATTGGAGTATCTAGGTGACATTAGGGTTTTGGTTGATTTGTGTCTTAAGGTGTTATTCTAGTACGAACTCTAGGGCTAGTTGTGACACTTATAGGAATAGCCCAACGGATTGATTGGAAAGAATAACTTTAAGGTGGTTTCTACCATAATCTCTTCGTTCGTTCTCCTCTATTAGTGACTTTGGGGTGACTCTTTGTTTCATGTTGAGGGATAGTTATGTGATCCAAATATGTTAGTATTGTTGAGGGAACTTACACTAGCGAAAGTATGAACCCTAGGCCTTGTTTACCATCATTGCAATACCGTTTACGCTCACTTTTATCATTAGTTACCTTGCTGTTTTTACAATTTCAGATTACAAATACTATTATCTACTATCCATATTGCACTTGTATCCCCATCTCTTCGCCAAACTAGTGCACCTATACAATTTACCATTGTATTGGGTGTGTTGGGGACACAAGAGACTCTTTGTTATTTGGTTGCAGGGTTGCTTGAGAGAGACCATCTTCATCCTACGCCTCCTACGGATTGATAAACCTTAGGTCATCCACTTGAGGGAAATTTGCTACTGTCCTACAAACCTCTACACTTGGAGGCCCAACAACGTCTACAAGAAGAAGGTTGTGTAGTAGACATCAGGGATAGATTGGTAGGAAAATACCATCGCTCGTCCCCGACCGCCACTCATAAGGAGGACAATCAAATAACACCTCATGTTTCAAATTTGTTACACAACGTTTACCATACGTGCATGCTACGGGACTTGTAAACTTCAACACAAGTATTCCTCAATTTTACAACTACTCAACTAGCACGACTTTGATATTATTACCTCCATATCTCAAAACAATCACTGATCATCAAACTTCTCTTAGTATTCAACACACTTATATGAAAGTTTTTACTATTCTTGGATGCCTAGCATATTAGGATTATTTAAGAAAATTACCATGCTATTTAAGACTCTCAAAATAATATAAGTGAAGAACGAGAGATCATCTATTTCTTCAAAATAAAACCACCACCGTGCTCTAAAATATATAAGTGAAGCACTAGAGCAATAACACACTACTCCGAAAGATGTAAGTGAAGATCAATGAGTAGTCGAATAATTATGCAACTATGTGAAGACTCTCTAACATTTAATAATTTCATATTTTGGTATTCTATTCAAACAGCAAGCAAAGCAAAATAAAATGACATTCTAAGAATGGCAAACATCATGTGAAGAAGCAAAAACTTAGGATCAACCGAAACTAACCGATAATTGTTGAAGAAGAAAGGTGCGATGCCAACCGGGGCATCCCCAAGCTTAGATGCTTGAGACTTCATGAAATACTATATTGGGGTGCCTTGGGCATCCCCAATCTTGAGATTTTGTGTCTCCTCAATTCCTCTCATATCACGGTCTCCCTAAATCTCAAAAGCTTCATCCACACAAAACTCAACAAGGACTCGCGAGATAAGTTAGTATAAACCATTGCAAAAACCTTATAATACTCTACTATAGAAAATCACTAAAATTATTATTCAACATTGCATGTCAAATTCCTCTGCATATTTAATAGTCCTATCCTTAAATAGAATCATTAAAGAAGCAAACATATGCAAACAATGCAAACATAACAGCAATCTGCCTAACTAGGATAGTCTGTAAAGAATGCTGCAACATCCGTACTTCCCTAGCTCCAAAAATTATGAAAGAAAATTCCCACTGTAGTAAATTTATCAGAGCTTAATATGCAAAAGGTTTCAACATTTTATCACATTCTGACTTTTCTAGGGAATTATTGCAACAGAGGTAAACTTTCTGTTTTCAAACAGCAACATGTATACTTGTAACATAGGCATAGTAAAGGCTATCAATGCCACTTTTATTGAAATAAAGGATGCAAAACATTGTTCTAAATAATAGCGAGGAAATACTAACAAAATAAATTGATGCTCCAAGCAAAATACATATCATGTGGTGAATAAAAATATAGATCCAAGTAAAGTTGCCGATGAACAAAGACGAAAGAGGGGATGCCTTCCGGGGCATCCCCAAGGTTAGGCTCTTGATTGTTCTTGAATATTACCTTGGGGTGCCTTGGGCATCCCCAATCTTAGGCTCTTTCCAATCCTTAGTCCATAGTCCATCGAATCTTTACCCAAAACTTGAAAACTTCACAACACAAAACTTAACAGAAAAATCGTAAGCTCCGTTAGCGAAAGGAAACAAAACACCACTTCAAGGTACTGTAATGAACTCATTCTTTATTTATATTGGTGTTAAACCTACTGTATTCGAACTTCTCTATGGTTTATAAACTATTTTACTAGCCATAGATTCATCAAAATAAGTAAACAACACAACGAAAAACAGAATCTGTCAAAAACAGAACAGTCTGTAGTAATCTGGATCAAACATATACTTCTGGAACTCATAAAATTCTCAAATAAATTTCTGGACCTGAGTAATTTATCTATTAATCATCTTCAAAAATAATTAACTAAATATAACTCTCCAAATAAAAATGGAAGCAATTCTTGTGAGCGCTAAAGTTTCTGTTTTTTACAGCATGATCAACAAGACTTTCCCCAAGTCTTCCCAAAGGTTCTGCTTGGCACAAACACTAATTTAAAACATAAAAACCACATCTAAACAGAGGCTATATGAATTATTTATTACTAAACAGGAACAAAAATAAAGTTGGGTTGCCTCCCAACAAGCGCTATCGTTTAACGCCTCTAGCTAGGCATGATGATTTCAATGATGCTCACATAAAAGATAAGAATTGAAACATAAATAGAGCATCATGAAGAATATGACTAGAACATTTAATTCTAACCCTCTTCATATGCATAGGGATTTTGTGATCAAACAACTTGTGGGAACAAGAATCAACTTGCATAGGAAAGCAAAACAAGCATAACTTCAAGATTTTAAGCACATAGAGAGGAAACTTGATATTATTGCAATTCCTACAAGCATATGTTCCTCCCTCATAATAATTTTCAGTAGCATCATGAATGAATTCAACAATATAACGAGCACTTAAATCATTCTTTTCATGATCTACAAGCATATAAATTTTATTACTATCCACATAAGCAAAATTCTTCTCATTCAGAATAGTGGGAGTATCATAAGAGACTTGAATACTATAAATTGTTTCTACATTAAAGAGTAATGTTCAGAAAATGGGTAACCATAATCATGACAAGTTTTATAAATATAATCGCTACTTTTTATAGCATAAGTATCATCACAATAATCATCATAAGTAGGAGTCATGCTATCATCATTATAAATTTGCATATCAAAACTTGGGAGACTAAAAATATCATCTTCATTAAACGTAGCATCCCCAAGCTTGGGACAAACATTAATTGCAGCAAATATATTCTCAAAACATCATCTTCATCAAACATAGCATCCCCAAGCTTGGGCCTTTTCATATCATAAGCATAATCACTCTCATCATTAATAGTATGGATAGCACCAATAGTATAGCAATTATCATATTCTTCCAAGCAAGTGCCAAAAGGATTTTCAAGATCATAAGAAGCATCATTATCTTCCACAATTATATTTTCATGAGGCACAATAGTAATAGGAGCAGCATTATTTGGGTGAGATATCTTTTTACCTCTCTTCCTTTTTCTTTTCTTCTTCTTCTTCACCACATCATGTGTGGGTTCAATCCTCTTTTTGGAGCTCCTTATTAATGATATTGGTGTGAATAGGAGGCTCCTCCTCATTACCTGATTCATCATAAGAAATAATAGGAGGATATTGGGAAGTCTCTTCCCTTTCATTAGTATTCTCTTCATCTTCTATTTGTTCTCTTTTCTGTATGTAGTTGGCAATATAAGGATTTTCAATACAATTCAACGCACAATACATATAAATTTCCTCTAGATCAAAATGAAGAAGTTTATAACGGGCAAATTCTGGAAGATGCTTAGTTATACGTTCCATTTCTTCATAACCCATAAGCAAACTAAGTTCATTATAATGTGTAAGGGAAATCAAGTCATCACAATTTTTGGACACGATACGATCATGAAACAATTTGCATTGGGTATTGAAATGATCATGTTCGTTGCAAAGCTCACAAGCATGGCCAACATAATTTAAATTTTCAGCACATTCATCTCGCTCTTCTTGCAATAATTTAGTTTCTAAGTACTTATGCCTCTTGCAATATCTATCTTCCCTATTTGGTGTGTACTTACAAACCCAATGTACTCCACAAAAATTGACATGTTTATAGGAGACATTTTCATCATAACTAGTGCAATTATCATTAGTATCATGGATATTCAAAGAATTCGTACTAACAACATTGCAATCATGCTCATCATTCAAAGATTTAGTGCCAAACATTTTATAGATTTCTTCTTCTAGCACTTGAGCACAATTATCCTTTCCATCATACTCACGAAAGATATTAAAAATGTGAAGCATATGAGACAAACTCAATTCCATTTTTTTATAGTTTTCTTTTATAAACTAAACTAGTGATAAAACAAGAAACTAAAAGACTCGATTGCAAGATCTAAAGATATACCTTCAAGCGCTAACCTCCCCGGCAACGGTGCCAGAAAAGAGCTTGATGTCTACTACACAACCTTCTTCTTGTAGACGTTGTTGGGCCTCCAAGTGCAGAGGTTTGTAGGACAGTAACAAATTTCCCTCAAGTGGATGACCTAAGGTTTATCAATCCGTAGGAGGCGTAGGATGAAGATGTCTCTCTCAAGCAACCCTGCAACCAAATAACAAAGAGTCTATTGTGACCCCAACACACTCAATACAATGGTAAATTGTATAGGTGCACTAGTTCAGCGAAGGATGGTGATACAAGTGGTATATGGATGATAGATATGAGAATTTGTAATCTGAAATTATAAAAACAGCAAGGTAACTAATGATAAAAGTGAGCGTAAACGGTATTGCAATGATAGGAAATAAGGCCTAGGGTTCATACTTTCGCTAGTGTAAGTTCCCTCAACAATACTAACATAATTGTATCACATAACTATCCCTCAACATCCAACAAAGAGTCACTCCAAAGTCACTAATAGTGGAGAACGAACGAAGAGATTATGGTAGGGTACGAAACCACCTCAAAGTTATTCTTTCCAATCAATCCGTTGGGCTATTCCTATAAGTGTCACAAACAGCCCTAGAGTTCATACTTGAATAACACCTTAAGACACAAATGAACCAAAACCCTAATGTCACCTAGATACTCCAATGTCACCTCAAGTATCCGTGGGTATGATTATATGATATGCATCACACAATCTCAGATTCATCTATTCAACCAACACAAAGGACCTCAAAAAGTGCCCCAAAGTTTCTACCGGAGAATCACGACGAAAACATGTGCCAACCCCTATGCATAGGTTCATGGGCGAAACCTCCAAGTTGATCACCAAAACATACATCAAGTGAATCACGTGATATCCCATTGTCACCATAGATACACACGGCAAGACATACATCAAGTGTTCTCAAATCTTTAAAGACTCAATCCAATAAGATAACTTCAAAGGGGAAACTCAATTCATTACAAGAGAGTAGAGGGGGAAGAAACATCATAGGATCCAACTATAATAGCAAAGCTCGTGATACATCAAGATCGTATCATCTCAAGAACAAGAGAGAGAGAGAGATCAAACACATAACTACTGGTACATACCCTCAGCCCCGAGGGAGAACTACTCCCTCCTCGTCATGGAGAGCACCGTGATGATGAATATGGCCACCGGAGAAGGATTCCCCCTCCGGCAGGGTGCTGGAACGGGTCTAGATTGGTTTTCGGTGGCTATGGAGGCTTCTGGCGGCGGAACTCCCGATCTATTGTGCTCACAGATGTTTTTAGGGTATATGGAGATATATAGGCGGAAGAAGTACGTCAGGGGGCCACGAGGGGCCCACGAGGGTGGAGGGTGCGCCCAGGGGGGTGGGCGCGCCCCCTGCCTCGTGGCCTCCTCGCAGGTCCCCCGACGTGCACTCCAAGTCTTCTGGGCTTCTTTCCTTCCAAAAATGAGTTCCGTGAAGTTTCAGGTCAATTGGACTCCGTTTGATTTTCCTTTTCTTCGAAACCCTAAAACAGGGGAAAAACAAAAACTGGCACTGGGCTCTGGGTTAATAGGTTAGTCCCAAAAAATGATATAAAAGTGTATAATAAAGCCCATAAACATTCAAAACAGTAGATAATATAGCATGGAGCAATAAAAAATTATAGATACGTTGGAGACGTATCAATGTCCTCTATAAGTTTTGGAGTGGTACTTGCGTAGGATCTATTCCTGTTCATGCTCAGGTACACAACATCTAATAACACCATCTACTCCTTCTCAAATCATAGAAGAACTTTTTCTTTTGTTGGCATGTGAAGCTAGGTGGTATAAATTTAGCAACTATGTAATTAGCATAATCAACATACCGGGGGTACTACGAGAAGTACTTATGACATTTAATTGTTCATCAGGAAAGCTATCATCAACAGGTAGTGGGTCATCAAGAACATTCTCTAACCTAGATAAGTTGTCTGCAACGGGGTTCTCAGCTCCTTTTCTATCAACAATATGCAAATCAAATTCTTGTAGCAAGAGAACCCATCTAATAAGTCTAGGTTTATCATCTTTCTTCTCCATAAGATATTTAATAGCAGCATGGTCAGTGTGGATAGTTACTTTAGAATCAACAATATAAGGTCTGAACTTATCACAAGCAAATACAACTGCTAAAAGTTCTTTTTCAGTAGTAGCATAATTTCTTTGAGCATTGTCTAGAGTCTTACTAGCATAATGGATAACATTTAATTTCTTATCAACTCTATGCCCTAGAACAAAACCTACAGCATAATCGCTAGCATCACACATAATTTCAAATGGTAGATTCCAATCAGGTGGCTGAACAATAGGTGCAGAGACTAATGCTTTCTTAAGTATTTCAAATGTTTCTACACAATCATCATCAAAGACAAATGGTATATCTTTTTGTAATAAATTAGTCAGAGGCCGAGAAAATTTTGAGAAGTCCTTAATGAACCTCCTATAAAATCCGGCGTGACCAAGGAAACATCTTATACCTTTGATGTCCTTGGGACATGGCATCTTTTCAATAGCATCAACCTTGGCTTTATCAACTTCAATACCTCTTTCAGAAACTTTATGCCCCAAGACAATACCTTCATTAACCATAAAGAGGCACTTTTCCCAATTCAAGACAAGATTAGTTTCTTCACATCTCTGCAAAACTCGATCAAGATTGCTCAAGCAATCATCAAAAGAAGATCCATAGACGGAAAAGTCATCCATGAAAACCTCACAAATCTTTTCACAAAAGTGAGAGAATATAGCCATCATGCATCTTTGAAAGGTAGCAGGTGCATTACATAAACCAAAAGGCATATGTCTATAAGAAAAAGTACCAAAAGGGCATGTAAAAGTAGTCTTTGATTGATCTTTAGCTGACACAAGTATTTGAGAGAAACCAGAATAACCATCTAGAAAGCAATAATGTGTATGTTTGCATAATCTTTCTAGCATTTGATCAATAAAAGGAAAGGGGTAATGATCTTTCTTAGTAGCCTTATTTAATTTGCGGAAATCAATTACCATCCTATAACCTGTAATAATTTTTGTGGAATCAACTCATCTTTATCATTAGGAACACAATGAACAGGACTTACCCACTAACTATCAGCATCGGGATAAATTATACCTGCCTCCAGAAGCTTTAGTATTTCTTTTCTTACCACTTCTTTCATTTTAGGATTCAGACGTCGTTGAGGATCACAAACTGGTTTGGAATCTGCTTCCAAATTTATTTTATGTTGACATAGAGTGGGACTAATGCCCTTAAGATCATCAAGAGTATATCCAATAGCAGCACGATGCTTCTTCAGAGTTTTCAATAATCTTTCTTCTTCATGCTCTGAAAGGTTAGCACTAATAATAACAGGATATATCTTCTTTTCATCAAGATAAGAATATTTAAGATTATCAGGCAACGGTTTAAGCTCAAACACGGGATCACCCTTAGGTGGAGGGGGATCCCCTAGGATTTCAACAGGAAAATTGTGTTTCAGCATAGGTTCCTGTTTAAAGAATACTTCATCTATTTCCCTTCTTTCATTCATAAACATATCATTCTCATGGTCTAGCAAATATTGTTCTAAAGGATCACTAGGAGGTATGACAATAGAAGCAAGACCGGTAATTTCATCCTTACTAGGCAATTCTTCTTCACGGTGTTGTTTACTAAATTTAGAGAAATTAAATTCATGAGTCATATCATCTAAGCCGATAGTAACAACATCCCTTGTGCAATTTGTGGTAGCATTAACAGTATTTAAGAAGGGTCTACCAAATATAATGGGACAAAAGCTATCTTGTGGGCAACCAAGAACAAGAAAATCAGCAGGATATTTAGTTTTTCCACACAAGACTCCAATATCTCTAACAATTCCCATTGGTGAAATAGTATCTCTATTAGCAAGTTTAATAGTAACATCAATTTCTTCTAACTCAAAAGGTGCAATGCCATGCATAATTTCTTTGTATAAGTCGATAGGTATTGCACTAGCACTAGCACCCATATCACATAAGCCATGATAACAATGATCTCCTATTTTAACAGAAATAACAGGCATGCCTACCATAGGTCTAGGTTTATCTGTATAACTAGGTTTAGCAATTCTAGCAGTTTCATTACAGAAGTAAATAACATGCCCATCTATATTATCAGACAAGAGATCTTTAACAACAGCCATATTAGGTTCTACTTTAACTTGCTCAGGAGGTGTATATGTTTTAATATTGCTTTTTACGAACCACAGTTGAAGCTTTAGCATGATCCTTTATCCTAATAGGGAAAGGTGGTTTCTCAACATAACAAGTAGGAACAATAGGATCATTATAAGTGACAGTCTTTTCTTCAACTTTAATAGGTGCAGCTACTTTTACTTCTATGGGAGGATGATATTTAAACCACTTCTCCTTAGGGAGATCAACATAAGTAGCAAAAGATTCACAGAAAGAAGCTACTATCTCAGAATCAAGTCCATATTTAGTGCTAAACTTACGGAAAATATCGGTATCCATAAAAGATTTAACACAATCAAACTTAGGTGTCATACCTGACTCCTTACCTTTGTCGAGATCCCAATCTTTAGAGTTGCATTTAATTCTATCCAATAAATCCCATATAAATCCAATAGTCTTCATCATAAAAGAGCCAGCACAAGAAGTATCGAGCATGGTGCGATTGTTATCAGAAAGCCGAGAATAAATTTTTGAATAATCATTTCTCTTGAGAGCTCATGATTGGGGCATGAATATAACATTGATTTAAGCCTCCCCCAAGCTTGAGCGATGCTTTCTCCTTCGCGAGGCCAAAAATTATATATAATTGCGATCACGATGAACAAGATGCATAGGGTAATACTTTTGATGAAATTCCAATTTCAATCTTCTATAGTTCCATGATCTCGTATCATCACATAGCCTATACCATATCAATGCATCTCCCTTCAAAGATAAAGGGAAGACCTTCTTCTTAGCAACATCATCGGGTATATCTACAAGCTTAAATAATCCACAAACTTCATCCACATATATTAGGTGTTCATCAGGATGCTGTGTTCCATCTCCTGTAAAAGGATTAGCTAGCAGTTTTTCTATCATACCCGAAGGATACTCATAAGCAATTTCATCTTCAATAGGTTCAGTAGGTTGAGGAGCAACTCTTTGCTCTATTGGTCGGGGTGAAGATACCCCGAACAAGCCCCTCAGAGGATTACTTTCCATAGTAACAAGTGATAGTAAATTTCAGCACACTATATAAATCTTTCCTTACCAAATTCCACCTACCAAAGGCGCTTCACTCCCCGGCAACGGCGCCAGAAAAGAGTCTTGATGACCCAAAAGTATAGGGGATCTATCGTAGTCCTTTCGATAAGTAAGAGTGTCGAACCCAACGAGGAGCAGAAGGAAATGATAAGCGGTTTTCAGCAAGGTATTCTCTGCAAGTACTGAAATAAGTAGTAGAAGATAGTTTTGTGATAAGATAATTTGTAACGAGCAACAAGTAAAAAAAGTAAATAAAGTGCAACAAGGTGGCCCAATCCTTTTTGTAGCAAAGGATAAGCCTAGACAAACTCTTATATAAGGAAAAGTGCTCCCGAGGACACATGGCAATATCGTCAAGCTAGTTTTCATCACGCTTATATGATTTGCGTTCGGTACTTTGATAATTTGGTATGTGGGTGGACCGGTGCTTGGGTGCTGTTCTTACTTGAACAAGCATCCCACTTATGATTAACCTCTATTGCAAGCATCCACAACTACAACAAAAGTATTAAGGTAAACCTAACCATAGCATGAAACATATGGATCCAAATCAGCCCCTTACGAAGCAACACATAAACTAGGGTTTAAGCTTCTGTCACTCTAGCAACCCATCATCTACTTATTACTTCCCAATGCCTTCCTCTAGGCCCAAATAATGGTGAAGTGTTATGTAGTCGACGTTCACATAACACCACTAGAGGCTAGACAACATACATCTCATCAAAATATCGAACGAATACCAAATTCGCATGACTACTAGTAGCAAGACTTCTCCCCTGTCCTCAGGAACAAACGTAACTATTCACAAAGCATATTCATGTTCATAATCAGAGGGGTAATAATATGCATAAAGGATCTGAACATATGACCTTCCACCAATTAAACCAACTATCATCAACTACAAGGAGTAATTAACACTACTAGCAACCTACTAGCACCAATCCCGGACTTGGAGACAAGAATTGGATACAAGAGATGAACTAGGGTTTTGAGATGAGATGGTGCTGATGAAGATGTTGATGGAGATTGCCCTCTCCCAATGAGAGGAGTGTTGGTGATGACGATGGCGATGATTTCCCCCTCCGGGAGGGAAGTTTCCCCGACAGAACTGCTCTGCCGGAGCTCCAGATTGGATCCGCCAAGGTTCCGCCTCGTGGCGGCGGAGTTTCGTCCCGAAAGGTAGCTTCTTATTTTTTTCTCGACGAAAGACTTCATATAGGAGAAGATGGTTATCGGAGAGCCACCAGGGGGCCCACGAGGTAGGGGGCGCGCCCTAGGGGGGGGGGGGGCGCCCCCACCCTCGTGGCAAGGGTGTGGGCCCCCTAGTCTTTATCTTTGGCGAGGATTTTTCATTATTTATTATAAGGTATTCCGTGGAGTTTCAGGACTTTTGAAGTTGTGCAGAATAGGTCTCTAATATTTGCTCCTTTTCCAGCCCAGAATTCCACCTACCAGCATTCTCCCTCCTTATGTAAACCTTATAAAATAAGAGAGAATAGCCATAAGTATTGTGACATTATGTGAAATAACAGCCCATAATGCAATAAATATCGATATAAAAGCATGATGCAAAATGGACGTATCAGGCTGCCGTCGCCGCAGGGCCTGGTAGCGGCGAGACTAGTAGGGGCGGTGAGGCGGGAGCACGCGGCACGACCGACGCTGGTTTGGGTGGCTGGAGCAAGAAGACCAGAGGTTGAAGAAGCATGACGGCCGTTGGATGGACATCGTACGGTCACTATAGCTAGAATCATTTATATTGACTAAGTTGACAAAGCCCTTGGTACGCGTCAACTTAGTAGGCCCATAGGCCAGCCTCCGAAATGGTGCGGCCCAGATGTCAGGGCGAGGAATCATTTTTTGGGCGGTTGAAGCAAGAATATCCGAGATTGAAGAAGAAGCACGACATCCGTTGGATGGTTATCCAACGGCCACTTCTGCTAGAACCGTGTGTTGACTATAAGTTGACAAATCCTTCCATACGCGTCAAGTTAGTTTTTTGTTTTTAGGGGACACGTCAAGTTAGCAGTCCCACAAGTGTGTGGTAGAGAACATATAGCCCATTTGCGATTTGTAAAAATGTACAACCCATTTTTGAATTGTAATGGAATTTACTACAACCCATTTACAGTTTGTTAAAAGTACAACCCATTTTCTAGCTCGAACAACGATTAATAATTTCAACCAACCGCTCAAAACCGAATTCAATAAAATTTCCCACATTTTGATGGGATCCGGAATATTTTTATCCTAAAATTTCTAGTAAGATTAAATATAATCTCAAAATATATTTGTATTACGTAAAAATCCAATGAAATATTGCGCGCACAACAAGTAATGAAATTAAAATTTTGAAATTCCAAAAATAATATATTTTTCAAACTAATTACGTGTTTGGTGCATTTTTTTATAGTTACTGCCTAGTTTTTATAATTACATCCCATTTATTATTTCTTAAAGCCCATTTTTTGTTAAGCCTAATGCATCCCTCCTAGGAAAGATTTGCAGCCAAGCGGGGCGGAGAATAAAAGTTGACCCGGATTGTGTACAACTGTCGGCCCTGTTGCATTGCTGATGTTGAAAAAAGGCCTGTGTAGTACAGTACAACCTTACATGGCTACTCAGCCCACATTCAGTGACGCTGGAAAGGCCCAAACAAGGCTTCTGTACAAATTTTTGAAGTCACTGAGCTCAATTAATAAGTTAAGAAAAAAGTTAGAGTACAGCGGAACCTAATTAAAAGCTGTCACGAGTAAAGAAATAATTCAACGGGTCCCACTTGTGCGTGTGTGCATGTGTGTGTGTTTGTGTGTGTGTGTGTGAGAGAGAGAGACAGATAGATGATGCTCAGAAAAAACTTATATAGTTGACACAATCATATAGAACATCATAGCACATTGAACTTGCATACAAATATTTCATGCAGGTGGCACAATCAGGGTGGAAGCAGTGGATCGCTACGGGTAGGGCTATGTTGAAACCAACGAACTCGCACATAACGGTTCATCGTCTTTATCAATGATGGGTAAATATCTTGAATGTTGTGCAAAGAAAATAGAGAGACAACACAATATATAAGTTATGCTAGAACATTAAGTTGACGTACAACCCTTTCTAAAAAAGGTTCAGGTAAAAAAATAGAACAGGTCACAATCAAATGTACTGGCACATCAATGCTTCACACCTATAGCTCGATTTAACTAGTATGTGACAAGATTCAGTTGTTACCTCAAGTTAGAGCACATACAGGCAGCCAGCCCTGCCTCTTCTCCCAAAGAAGAAGTGGCCTCCGCCGCGCGATGGAGTAGGCCCTGTGCCATCCATCGTTCCGAGCAATACGGGGAAAGTCTGACGTTGATTCCTCTAATGGACGTCATCGACGGACCCGGGCACCTGCGGCGGCGACATGACTTCAATTGATGGATTAACCACTTCTTTTACATGCACGAACAGTCGATAGAGATACATCCCTAGCGTGGTCCACGGCGGCCTTGCTGGTGATGAATAGTACAACCCTGTTTCCTGCACTGGTATCTCAACACCAATCACCTTCGGAATGGTGGACGGCTTCTTCATCCATGCCATAACCATCAGAGCCCAGCTGTCTGGAGGAACAAACATACTTACAAGCTCACCTCCAAGGTCGTTGATAAGCTCATTCATGGACTCACTGTTCCAAGCACGTCGAGGCATGCCATGGAAGGTAAGCTTTGTTAAAAACTCAAGCTCAGAGGGCACCGAGCCCCATCCTGGGTGCCACCGATCAAAGCCCACCAGCGCGCCATCACAAAACAAACACCGGGAAGATTCGAATAGATGATTGTCTCATGTTACCATCAACCTCAGACGCACAGTTCGGGACCCCCTACCCTTGATCCGCCGGTTTTGACACCGACATTGGTGCTTTCATTGAGAGTTCCACTGTGTCGTCGAAGTCAGGGTTGATGGCTCGCCTCGTGATCAAGAACAACATCACTGCCGATGGAGCCCTGGCGTCAGGACAAACCCTCCAGCTGGGTGGCTTTATTATGACCACCCGTTCGGCCTATGAGCCGACGATGACTTATCGGGTCATCGAAAATCGCCTCCGAATTAACTCCGAATACTCCAGACAGATGGATCCAACAGAATTATCGTCCTTGAACGAACTCCTGGATATCGTCGCCTTGGGTATCGCTACAGACTACGGTCAGATTGGACTTAAACCCGATCAAAGAGAAATCAAATCTCCATTGATCACCCACCAGATTGCGGTAGTGGAGGAGGAGAACAACAACTCTCCCTCTATACCAAGGACGAACTATGTACGGATTTGCGAGCTCGAAGAGCCGGATACCTGTCCACGGAACTACATGCCTTGTCTTCCGAACTTGGAATCAGACGGTAGACCTGAAAAATCGGTCCATCTCCCGAAGCCTGAATTATTCGGCTCAGAAATTTCTCAAACTCCGGATCGCTAGGTCAGGGTTTGGACTTAAATCCACCCACCCACCCAGATATACGCCATCTCACATACCTACAGCAGCAGTCTCAGGAAACAGTCCATCACTTTTGGGCCAGGTTCCTGCTTGTCAAGAACAAGATCAAGGATTGCCGCAACGAAGACACGATCTCAATATTGCGCAATAATTGTATGGACGAAGGAATCCTCAACGCTATCAAATGCCATTGCGTATTACATTTTGCCGACTTGGCAACCATAGTACAGAAGTACTGCACAATGGAAAGCGCATGGAAAACCCAAGCATCTCGTTGGGAGCTGCCAACTCCCACTCAACCTTTCATCCGGGCAAAATCCATCGAGAGGCGCCCAACATAGCAATAAAGACATACAAACCCATTACGGGGCGCGGAACCATTTTGGAAGGATGGCTCGATAGGCCGTGCAAAATACACACAACACTAGATACCATACCTACCCACAGCCTTAGAGCATGTTGGATACTCCGACAAGTGGCCAAGAGTGGCGAGGATATCCTCACCAAACATACCTCGGGACAACTCTCCCTGGACACGACGACCGCAGAGTATTGACAGTCTTCGAGACTTTCCCTTCAAACAATCGGCGCAATAGGGCACTCCACGACCTCGCCGAAGGCTGTCAAATTGCAACAGTAATCCTTGGAATGACACGGCCATAACTTTCAATGCCAGTGATGAACCAAAATCCCGGTCAGTCTGAGCACCTGCGGCCTTGGTCCTCAATCCAGTTGTGGACGGTTTTCGACTTACCAAAGTGCTCATGGACGGCGGCACCGGGTCAAACCTCATCTATGAGGATACACTCGGTAAAATGGACATAGACAGGAGCCGTATTGAGCAAAGTGACACGACCTTTTGAGGAATTATTCCCAGTCGGAAGGCACGATGTGTGGGAAAAATGACACCTGGTGTGGTATTCGGCATGTTAGATAACTACCGGTCCGAAGAAATAACCTTCCAAGTGGCCCCTTTTAACAGTGGATACCACACCCTGTTGGGGCGAGACGCATTCACACGCTTTCAAGCCATACCTCATTATGGGTATATGAAGCTCAAAATGCCCGGGCCCAACGGTATTATCACTCTCGCAAGTGATTCGGATATAGCCCTCTGCGCTGAAAACAAAAAAGCCTCCCTGGCCCTCGAGGCACTCTCTGAGGCCCTTGTGGCCAAAGAGTTAAACGCGCTACGCTTAATAGTGGATAGGGACGACATAATCCTCGACAAGTGCTCTAAATCCACCTCCTTCAAACTAGCAGATGAAATAGTCAAATTTCAAGTCCACCAATGGACCCGAAGAAAACAGCCTCCATCGGCACACATCTGGACCCAACGGTGGATGCCGCACTACGAGCGTTCCTACGCGAGAATTGGGACATATTCGCCCGGCACCCTTCTGATATGCCAGGAATCCCGAACAGGCTGAGCACAGCCTCAATATACTGAAGGGATGCAAGCTAGTTAAGCAAACACTGCGGCGCTTTTCTGAACCCAAACGACAAGCCATGGGGGAGGAGCTATCCAAGCTAATCAAGGCCAGATTCATTAGAGAACTAAAACATCCGGACTAGCTAGCAAACCTGCTGATGGTGCCAAAGCAGGATAAATCGTGGAGCTTGTGTGTCGATTTCAAAGACCTCAACAAAGCTTGCCCTAAGGATCCATTCCCGCTCCCCCGCACCGATCAAACTATTGACGCCACTACAGGACACGATTCACTGTGTTTCCTTGATGCATATTCTGAATACCATCAAATTAAAATGAAGGAATCCTACCAAGACGGAACGGCATTTATTACCGCATACGGGCCTATCTGCTTCAACACTATGCCCTTTGGGCTAAAAAACGCCGGTGCCACCTACCATCGCATGATTCAAACATGCCTGGAGAAACAAATCGGTAAAATAGTTGGAGCATATGTGGATGACGTCGTCATCAAGACTAAGTGCGTCAAATCATTAATAGATGACTTACGCCTCACATTTGACAATCTCCAGACATACGACATTAAGCTCAATCCAGAAAAATGTGTATTCGGCATCCCCTCGGGAAAACTACTGGGCTTCTGATAACCCACAAGTATAGAGGATCACAACAGCTTTCGAGGGTAGAGTATTCAACCCAAATTTATTGATTCGACACAAGGGGAGCCAAAGAATATTCTCAAGTATTAGCAGTTGAGTTGTCAATTCAACCACACCTGGAAACTTAGTATCTGCAGCAAAGTGTTTAGTAGCAAAGTAATATGATAGTGGTGGTAGCAGCAACAAAAGTAAAGACAACAAAAGTAATGTTTTTGGTATTTTGTAGTGATTGTAACAGTAGCAGCGGAAAAGTAAATAAGTGTAAACCAGTTTATGGAAAACTCGTAGGCACCGGATCAACGATGGATAATTATGCCGGATGCGGTTCATCATGTAACCGTCATAACATAGGGTGACACAGAACTAGCTCCAATTCATCAATGCAATGTAGGCATGTATTCCGTATATAGTCATACGTGCTTATGGAAAAGAACTTGCATGACATCTTTTGTCCTACCCTCCCGTGGCAGCGGGGTCCTATTGGAAACTAAGGGATATTAAGGCCTCCTTTTAATAGAGAACCGGAACAAAGCATTAGCACATAGTGAATACATGAACTCCTCAAACTATGGTCATCACCAGGAGTGGTCCCGATTATTGTCACTTCGGGGTTGCCGGATCATAACACATAGTAGGTGACAATAGACTTGCAAGATAGGATCAAGAACTCACATATATTCATGAAAACATAATAGGTTCAGATCTGAAATCATGGCACTCGGGCCCTAGTGACAAGCATTAAGAATAGCAAAGTCATAGCAACATCAATCTCAGAACATAATGGATACTAGGGATCAAACCCTAACAAAACTAACTCGATTACATGATAAATCTCATCCAACCCATCACCCTCCAGCAGGCCTACGATGCAATTACTCACGCACGGCGGTGAGCATCATGAAATTGGTGATGGAGGATGGTTGATGATGACGACGGCGACGAATCCCCCTCTCCAGAGCCCCGAACGGACTCCAGATCAGCCCTCCCAAGAGGTTTTAGGGCTCTGCGGCGGCTCTGTATCGTAAAACGCGATGATTTCTTCTCTTTGATTTTTTTTCTCTCGGAAAGCAAATATATATAGTTGGAGTTGGCATCGGAGGGTTTCCAGGGGGCCCACGAGGTAGGGGGCGCGACCTGGGGGGGGGGGGGGGCGCCCCCCCCCGCCCTTGTGAAAAGGGTGTGGGCCCCCTGGTCTTCATCTGTGGCGAGGATTTTTTATTGTTTTTTCTAAGATGTTCCGTGGAGTTTCAGGTCATTCTGAGAATATTTGTTTTTTGCACATAAAACAACACCATGGCAATTCTGCTGAAAACAATGCCAGTCCGGGTTAGTTCCATTCAAATCATACAAGTTAGAGTCCAAAACAAGGGCAAAAGTGTTTGGAAAAGTAGATACGACGGAGACGTATCAACTCCCCAAGCTTAAACCCTTGCTTGTCCTCAAGCAATTCAGTTGACAAACTGAAAGAAAGAAAAACTTTTACAAACTCTGTTTGCCCTTGTTGTTGTAACTATGTCAAGCTAGCATTCAAGTTTTTAGCATAGATCATAACTAACCACATTTGCAATAATTCCCAGGTCTCACAAGTACTCATATCAATAGCATAATCAACTAGCAAGTCATAATAATAAATCTCGAATGACAACACTTTCTCAAAACAATCATAACATGATATAACAAGATGGTATCTCGCTAGCCCTTTCTGAGACCGCAAAACATAAATGCAGAGCACCTTTAAAGATCAAGGACTGACTAGACATTGTAATTCATGGTAAAAGAGAACCAATCATAGTCATACCCAATATAAATTAACAGTGATGAATGCAAATGACGACTGTGCTCTCCAGCTAGTGCTTTTTAATAAGAGGGTGATGACTCAACATAAAAGTAAATGGATAGGCCCTTCGCAGAGGGAAGCAGGGATTTGTAGAGGTGCCAGAGCTCGGTTTTCAATAGAGATAAATTGTATTTTGAGTGGTATACTTTCATTGTCAACGTAACAACTAAGAGATGGCGATATCTTCCATGCTAAACACATTATAGGTGGTTCCCAAACAGAATGGTAAAGTTTATACTCCCCCTCCACCAACAAGCATCAATCCATGGCTTGCTCGAAACAACGATTGCCTCCAACATACATCAGGTCCCAGGGGGAGTTTTGTTTGCAATTAATTTTGATTTAGTTTGCATAAAGCATGGGAATGGGCATCCCGGTGACCAGCCATTTTCTCATGACTGAGGAGCGGAGCCCACTCCTCTTGAGAATAACCCGCCTAACACGGAAGATAAGGACAACCTTTGTTGATACATGAGCTATTCGAGCTTACAAAATAGAATGTTTATTTGAAGGTTTAGAGTTTGGCACATACAAATTTACTTGAAACGACAGGTAGATACCGCATATAGGAAGGTATGGTGGACTCATCTGGAATAACTTTGGGGTTTAAAGGATTGGATGCACAAGCAGTATTCCCGCATAGTACAAGTGAAGGCTAGCAAAAGACTGGGAAGCGACCAACTAGAGAGCGACAACAGCCATGTACATGCATTAAAATTAATAAACATTGGATGCAAGCATGAGTAGGATATAATTCACCATGAACATAAATATTGTGAAGGCTATGTTGATTTTGTTTCAACTACATGCGTGAACATGTGCCAAGTCAAGTCACTTAAATCATTCAAAAGAGGATACCACCCCATCATACCACATCATAATCATCTCAATAGCATGTTGGCACACAAGGTAAATCATTATAACTCATAGCTAATCAAGCATGGCACAAGCAACTATGATCTCTAATTGTCATTGCAAACATGTTTATTCATAATAAGCTGAATCAAGAATGAGGGACTCATTATATTTACAAAAACAAAAGAGGACGAGTTCATACTAGCTTTTCTCATCTTAGTCAGTCCATCATTTATCATCATAATTGCCTTTCATTTGCACGACCGAACGGTGTGAATAATAATAAGAGTGTACTTGCATTGGACTAAGCTGGAATCTACGAGCATTCAACAAACAGGAGAAGACAAGGCAATATGGGCTCTTGGTCAAATCAACAATAATGCATATAAGAGCCACTTCAACAATTTAATTATGGTCTTCTCCTACTGGCCCCCAAAGAAAAGAAAAGAAATAAAACTATTTACATGGGAAAGCTCCCAACAAGCAAAAGAAGAACGGGAAATATTTTTGGGTTTTCTATTTAATTATTACTACTACAGCAGAGAAATAAACTACTACTAATTTTTTTGGTTTTTCTTAAGGTTATAAACACACAAGAAGAAAGCAGGAAAAAGAAAAAAAAAACTAGCATGGATATTACAGTGAAAAAGTATGAGCACCGACATCTAGTAATGAGTGTGTGTGAACATAAATGTAGTGTCGGTGAGAAATACGTACTCCCCCAAGCTTAGGCTTTTGGCCTAAGTTGATCTATGGCCATGGCTGGCCTGGCGGATATCCATAATAATAGTTGTTGGGGTCGTACTATGATGAGGAGGAATAGTTGGGATCATACTGTGATGAAGAAGAAGACTCTGATTGCCACTGGCTGACAGTCATCTCTAGATCCCAAGAATAAACAGATTGTCGTGGAGGTTCATCTTGTGGTTCCTGTTCTGGGGCTGGTGCATGATTCTTGCACCACAACAAAACAGACTTTAAGTAACACAATTATGTAACAAATTGAAAAATGTGTGACAAGGGAAATTACTGGAACACAACATTTTGTGTCAAACGACAACAGTAACACATACTATATAAGGCCTCAAAATGTGTTACCGGGATATTGTAATAGTAACATGTAAATATGTGTTGGTCAAGTGTGTTACATAGATCTTGACGTGGTAACATATGAATATGTGTTACCGAATGTGTTATGTAGTTCAACAATGGTAGTAACACATAATCATGGTTGATACATAGTGTTACAAGCTCTATTATAGGGGGGGACTAGAAAAACTAAAATCAACTGAATGCATAGATCACAAATACCTTGACACATAGGGCCCATGTGTCAACATGATAATACGTTCTTGTTTTGGTAAATAGTGTTTTCATTCTTTGGTAATATGGTATGAAAAAGAATACAGTTTGGTTGGTAAATACCAAACTATTTTCGGTCTGGTTGCAGTGAATATAAATTTAACTATATTTTTACACGAATTTTAGGATAACTCAACAACCATAAATGTGAAATGCAAACTTTAAAATGATCATATGAAATTAAGGAGTGGAATACCAACAGCGAACGAGAGCTTAAATTTGAAGATAGTTTTAAGAACCGGACTGGTGGTTCGAGTGGAGAAAAGGGAACCAAGGCCTTGTTCGGTTAAGGTGCATCGGTCCTATAGGTCTTTAGCACGACAAATTCCCAACTGTCTACTACAACAAGTTGTGCCCGACTCCGGCGAGGGAGGAGCGATGACAGCGGCACGCCTTGGGCTCGCTTTAGTGCTTGTAATCATCGCTAGATGGTCTATGAATCTAGGTGTAATTTTTATTATTTCTAGTGTCCATTGTACTGCCATGATTGAAGTTGAATAGATTTGACAGTTTCTCGCGAAAAAAAGATCAAGGGGAGCCACGCTTTCATAGAGAGAGAGAGATAAGGGCAAAAGCGAGAAGGAAGGGAATGTCACGCGACCAAGGCTACTTTGCTACTGTCTTTCTTGAACACCTCAACCTCTGCTGCTCTTCTTTGAGCGCCTCTGCTGTAGTGCGTCCCCATGGCTCCTCTGTTGTAGTGCGTCCCCATGGCTCCTCTACTACTGGCCATTGCATCAGCAGTTCAAATGCATATCATCAATAGTTAGGCACCCGATCTGAGCGGCAAGATGGCTAGCAACCAGCTGCAAGTGTAAGCAACAGGCACAACAGCTAGCACCTAGCTGCAAGTGCAAGCAACAGAAGTAACACGTGCAATGGTTGGTTCACAACAACAAAGAAAATATTGAATCAGGTTTTGACAGCAAACAAGCATCCCACATAAATTAAAACGCCAATTTCAAACAGACGTAAACTAAGTTTACAAGATGGTAAATCTGACATGATACTTCTTCGACAAAAGTGTATCTATTTCCAATGACAATGTCGTACATAAAGCTTAACTTTAGTAACAATTTTCTGAATTTTTCCAAGCTTCACGTTTGAAGAGCAAAAACTATGCAAACATATAAAAGCCCACTAAACGAACACATTGCTTCATCCAGAAGTTTAGAACAATCCTTGTAATCTTGACTTGCAATTTTTTCTGAAAAAGAAGATTCACTGAAGCGCATGAGAAAAAGTTCATAACAAATCAAAAAGAGTCAAGTTAAATTCAATGCATATAGGGATCCACAATGGCAGCATCTATGGAAAATAGGACGAGAAAATGAAAAGCAATAAAGAAAAAGAAAAATTGGGTTTATATGTTGAGTGAAAGACCTCATTCCTTCGAATTTTTTGAAGGGTGTAAGCTCAACCAACGATCTGCAAGAACATACAATGGTTATTAATGTCCTGCAAACTCAGCTTTGATTTTAGCTAAAACTACAATGTATATATAATCAAGAAAATGTTGCTTGAACAGAGAAATACCTTTATATGATGTACCATCACCGTTCTTCATCGATCAAAGAATTATCATTAGCATCCACAATTGTTCCCTCAATATCAGACCTTACCCAGTGTTGATCTTTCCTTTTCGCTTTAAACATATCCGTGAGGTGAGAAACATGGAATGGCTCAGCTTCTACGTCTCGTGTGCATTCATCATTTCCAGTGTCACATCTATCTCTAGGTAGTTTATTCTGCATCACCACTGACCAACCTGGGCTCAGTTCGTCTTCTAGGTAAAACACTTGATCGGCTTGGTTAGGCAAAATAAAAGGCTCATGCTCAATCTTGTCTCCTTTGTGCATCAAATGTGAGAAGTTAACAAGTGTGTAGCCATACTTGTCCTTCTTAATTCCTTTTTCAGAAATATCAACCCATTCACACTTAAATAAATCCACCGAAAATTGTCCAGAGTAGTTCAACTGAATAATATCAATTATCCTGCCATAGTAAGTCACATCACCTAAAACAGGGGTCGCATCACCTGGTGCATCATATGTAGATGTTTTGGCATGTACCACCACTCCACTATTTTGACTCACCCTGTCTAATCGGTTAGGCCTAAACCGATATCCTCTGGAGTTGTAAGCGCGGTACCTTTTTGCTGCATCTACTGGGCCACGTGCTAGCCATCTAATATCATTATTAATACTACCAATACCATTTTCCTTCTCCAATTTAATTATCTGTAGATTAAGAAGTTGTTAGTAAATGGCTTCAGTTGTACATACAAAGAATATGAAATACGGACTTACATGAGCTTTGAACCAGTCGTTGAACTTATCATGTTGGATGGACTCGACCATGTTTGAGACACCACGCTCGCTAGTGATCTCATCAGCGTGAGCTCTGCAAAGTAATTTTATAATTAGTTTTGAAGTCAGAGAAAGAGTTGTGAAAACATGTAAAAAAACTGATATTATTTAGAGGATTGACGTATTACCGAAGGAATGGGTTGACATCTGAGCAGTTGAACAACACATATCTATGTGCTTGGAATTTAGTCATCCCTCTAAGTACATAATTGCCAGGCTTTCCAAGTGGTTTTCCTACCGAAGGAAACAGAGTTGATCCTTGTTCAACATCAACCGCCTCATCGTCATCGTCATTCCTTGAAGGCCGATTATGCTTGGTGGCGAAACCATCAATATATCTTGAGCAAAACGTCATGCACTCGTCTGCAAGATGTGCTTCAGCGATAGATCCTTCTGGATGTGCTCTGTTACGCACATATGACTTCAGGACACAGAGATACCTGCATAAATAAAAAATGAAAAAAGAAGACAAAAAATGTAAATGAATGTAGTACTGTAATAATTAGAAAATATATATGTCTCATTTTTGACAAGATACCTTTCCAAAAACCACATTGAACGGTAGGCCACAGGGCCACCTATTTTTGCCTCTGTTGCTAGATGAAGAACCAAATGCACCATAACAGTAAAAAATCCGGGCGGAAATATCATCTCCATACGGCATAATGTTATCTTTATTCTTTGCTCTAACTTCTCAAGATCTCTCACATGAAGAACCTTTGCACTAACTTCTCTAAAATATGCACATAGATCAAACAAGACAGATGTGACATTATCTAGAAGTAAGCCTCTCAATGCAACAGGCTATAGTTGTTGCATCAGAATATGACAATCATGGCTTTTAAGGCCTGAAATTCTCCCTTCAGAAACATTTACACATCTTGAGATGTTCCTCGAATACCCATCTGGTACTCTTATATCATGAAGTACTTTGCAAAACTGCTGCTTCTGTTTCTTTGACAACGTATACGAAGCAGGAGGAGAAAATACTTGTCATTGTTTTTTTTGAGGATGTAGCTCTGGCCTGATTTTCATGTCCTGCAGGTCAAGTCGTGCCTTTAAATTATCCTTTGACTTGCCCTCTATTCCTAGAAGTGTCCCATATATATTTTCACATACATTCTTTTCAATGTGCATAATATCTAGATTGTGGCGGAGCAAATTGTAGTCCCAATAAGTCAAATGAGAGAAAAACCCGTTAACAAACTTCCAAGTTTTGGAATCATCGAAGTTCTTAATTGATTTTATCTTATCTAAAACTCCAACTTTAGAATAAAGAGTTGGTTCTGTTTTGTGTTCCTCCAATCCATCAAACAAGTCAGATTCATAGCGGAACTCATGGTCTGGGTGCAGAAATCGGCGATGTCCCATGAAACAGAACTTCCTCCCATGTTTCAAGCGTAAAGACCAAGTTTCATCACTACACGGGAAACAAACGGACTCAGAACTGGTGCTATGTCCTGAAGCAATTGCAAGCCCAGGGTAGTCACTCACAGTACACAACACAACCGCATAAAGTTGGAACGTCTCATCTCGAGATGCATCATATGTTAACATTCCAACTTCAAACAACTCAGCTAGTTCCTCATAAACTGGTTCCATGAATACATGGAAGTTCTTTCCAGGGTAACCTGGAATAATCAAAGTAAGCAGAAGAGAGGAGGCTTTCATGCATAACCATGGAGGAAGATTATAGGGCACTAAGACCACGGGCCAACAGCTATGTTTGGAACTCATCTTCCCAAATGGATTGAACCCATCAGCTCCTACTCCAAACCTCATGTTCCGGGGGTCTGACGCGATGTGTTTATACTTAGAATCAATGGCCTTCCAAGCCTCTGAATCAGCTATATGACGTGATGCTCCATCCTTTGTGCGCTCTTCGTCATGCCATCTTAAAGCTGTAGCTGTATCTTTGTGCATGAAAAGCCTCTTAAGCCTTGGCTTAATTGGAAAGTACCGTAACACCTTCCTTGGGATTGCCTTCCTTCTTTCCTTCTTAGTCAAATTAGTTTTATCTGGTATGTTCTTCCACCTTGAAGTTCCACACACTGAACAAAAATCATCACTCGCTTTCTCTTTCCTATAAAGCTGGCAGTTATTTTCACAAGAATGAATTCTCACATAACTAAGCCCAAGCTTTCCAACGATCTTCTTCGCCTCAGAAAATGTACTAGGTAAATTCTTACCATTAGGAATTGCTTTTTGCAGAACTGCTAGCAAATCATTTAAAGATTTATTGCTCCACTTGTTAGTGGCTTTTATGTGGAAGAGAATAACAACAAGAGAAAGGATGGATAGTTCACAGCCTGGCCATAAAGGTTGATCTGCATCTCTCAAAAGGTCATAGAAAGCTTGTGAATCAGGGTCTGGTCCTGGTTTAGACGTATTTTGGGCTCAGGTTCTATCATTGGAGATCCACAGAAAACATCTTCCACTAACTGACGCATATTAGATTTTGTTCCTTCAAACTGTGATCGTGACCTTCTGTTACTTCTCATGTGTGTTGGAGTTTCACCTTGTTTGCTAGGAGAGATGAATGATGTTGTTTCCCCATGGCAACCCCAAACAGTATATCCAGGTGAAAATCCGCTACAAACCAAGTGATCGTACATGTCCTCCCGCTTCTGTAACGATCCATTGACACATATGACGCATGGGCAACGGATCTTGGCATCAGAAATTTTCCCGATGTACGCAAAGTCAAGAAAACCAGCAACACCAGCCAAGTATTCCTCACTTGGTCTAGGAGAAAGCAATAGCTCCTTTATAAATTCTAAATCCATTGATACACTGTAACAAAAGGAAATGTAGTTACTGCGCATAGTGGCAAGGGACAAAACTAACATGAACATGTCTTCCTATAATTCCTTAAATAGACTTGGTTTGGTCTTTATTGCAACAACAGACATAGATGGGTCGGATGGTCTAGTAGTACTAGTTTACTTCTACAATGGTCCTATTTAGAACTTAAAAGAGAAGCACATCAGCAAGCCATGAAGCTGCCACTCTGAAACCTGATCTGACTCGGTCTCAAGACATTGGAGAAGCCGGTTCCATGTCCAGTTTTTTAAGCCATATTACTAATAGACACTCCAATCAATAGATAAACAAATCGTAATAAAATACAAAGTAACCAGCAACTACAAATATACATCAATTAGCAAGCACAAGATCCAGATATACGCAACTAGCAAACAGCAGCTGCAATCGGACAATCAAGACAATGTGAACAGCGGCATCATTTATGCTATACACTAACAATTTCTAGTTCTTTTCCCTAATATTTCTAATTCTAGTAGTTCACAAACTTCACAAGTTGACATATGACATAAAGATGCTTCTATTACCAGCGTCCTGGTCAGGAGCAGAGGGAGGCGTCGTCCTGGTCGGCTGGTCGTCCTGCCTGGAGTTCTGAGAGGAGGGAGACAACCAGAGGACGGCTGGAGTAGCTGGATTTTCGAGACCAGGCGGCGGCGATGGCGTCCCCTGGACGGCGGGGGCGCTGGACCAGCATGCAGCAGCGCTCGCGTGGTCGTACGGGGAGGCACCGACGTGTTGGTCCTGGGCTCCTTGTGGCGTGCGGCGGCGTCGCCGCACCGGGCAAGGGTGGCGGCGGAAGGGTGGTTGCGCCCTGTTGGAAGCGGCGGCGGAGGGGGGGGGTAGTGGATAGATTTCCACCAATTCACTTTTTTCTTTTGAGGAAACCTACCGTATTCACATGAAAAAAATCGTTTTGCAGCCAGAGAAAACGATGGGCTTTTTTTAGGAAGAACGATGGGCTTGAACACTTGGCGTCGTTTAATTCTCAAAAATAAAAAACTTGGCTCAACCGTTTTTTTATTGCCTGGACAGTCAATGGAGCTAAGCCAACTGCCTAGGTCATCGATTCTAGTTTTTACTAGTCCAACCGTAGGTCCGCGTCCTTCAAAAACCTATTGTCTAATGTAGACGCATCTCTACCAGATTCCGTAAATGAGGGCGTCCGCTATAATAATCGGGTCATCCACTATAAAAACCGTTGTTTTGCAGGGTCCTTCCTGTATCCCGACTCGAATAGATCCTCCGCCACCCCCGACCTCGATGCTCCTTCACCGACGCGCCTTCTCCGGCCGCCGCATTACACCATGGAGTGTGCCCCATCCATCCCAAGGTCGTGCCGGCTGTTTGTTCTATTCTTGAGACCGCGCCCCTCCTGCCATTGTCGCGCCTCACCGTGGTCGGGAAACTCCACACCGTCATGCCAGGGCAGCCGCGCCGTGGGCCGCCGTGTGTGTCGCTAAAGTCGTTCAGTAAGAAGGAGTGGATGGCGCACCTGGCGGCGCGTCCACTGGATGCTTGGCCTCACGCATTGGTCCTAGTCGAGGCGACCGGCGCGGCAGGCCACGAGCATTAGCTAGTTCTGGCGGCCGACGCTGCAGGCCAGGGAGCCGCAAGTCCATCGCTTAACGTCCTTGGAATGAGGAGAGTAGATTGATTTGATAGCCTCTCGGATATGTCCTTTCAACATCATTTGCGGTCGGTTGTCAGTCATAGCTTTCCCCCACACGACATAGATTCCATGGGCAGTCGTGTGGGATGACACGATCTTGGTCGAGGCGACCAATCAAGAGCAAGATCGGTCGGTCTAAATACAATAGTTTTATTTAAAGAACCATCAAGGTCGCTGGTTTCCTTCTCTAGTAGAACTGCAAGTATGCTCGGTTTTTTAAACCGTGCGTGCAGTTGGTATCCCTCTCCTTATTCTCTATCACCATGAAGGTGGAAGGAATGAGGAGGCTAGATTGATCTGTCAGCCTCTCGGATATGTCGTTACAACACCGCCGACGGTCGGTCGTAGTTGACGCATATCGTCGTCGCCAATTTCGTAGCACCACCCCATGCGCTCTCAACACCGGTCAAAAGTCGTCAGCCTCGCGGGTTACAACATGCTCTCGGGCTGATTGCAACTTATAGCATTGTCGGCCATAGCTTTCTCCCACACCGGTCATAGCTTCCATGGGTAGTCGTGTGGGGATGACATGATCTTGGTTGAGGCGACCGATTAGGAGTCATATCGGTCGATCGAGTTACAAAATGTTTTTCTTTAACCAACCATCGAGGTTGCAAGTTTTCTTTTTCTGATATGATTGCAAGTATGGTTGGTTTTTTGAACCGTGGTGTAGCTGGGATACCCTCCCCTTATGCTCTATCACCATGGATATGTCATTACAACACCGTCGACGGGTGGTGGCAGCTGACGCATGTCATCGTCGCCACTTTGTAGCACCACCACTTGTGCTCTCAGCATCGATCAAAAGTCGCCAGCCTCATTGGTCATAGCATGTTCCTGGACGGGTCGCAACTTCTACCATTGATGTTAGCCGTAGTTTTGTCCTACACCGGTCATAGCCTCCATTGGAAGGCGTGTGGGAATGATACGATCTTGGTCGAGACGATCGATCAGGAGCGGGATCTGCCAGCCGATCGCCGCTGTTAGAGCAAGAAACAATGTTATAGGTTATTTAGCACATGTTACGTAAATCAATTTTATAAAGCCATTACTATTTATCTATATCTAATTTCCCTTTCAATCAATAAAATAATAAATACAGTATACTCAAATTTTCCATGCCAAAAACATTTTTTGGAAAATTTATATTCCAAACAAATTAATATATGTAACAATGTTCCGGTTCTTCCAAAACAATTTCCCTCCTGTTCTCTTTGAAAAAAAAATATATCCAAATTTCCCTCCAGTTCTCGACCATGACGCTTACTTTTCCCTGCAATTACTTTCAGGCTTACTTTTCCCTCCAACTAACTAAAAAAGGCTAGATAAATTGGGTCTCAAACCCATCCACATCCAGCCCAGCCGCCCACTGTTCGGCGGCTACCTCGCCGCACTCCAACGCAGCGGCCGCCACCTGCAACCCCCCCACCCCCATCTCTCAACCCCGTAGGATCTGCCGCTTCCTCGACCTGCATCGGCGCTGCTTCCTCGATCTGCCCCAGCGCTGTTTGGATCGTTGCGGCGACGGTTTCATCGGTCTTCAGCTCCGCCACCTACATCCTGAAGGAGTACGATCTCGTGGCTGGTATGGATCTGAACGCCACCCTTCCCTGATCTGATTGCTACGAATTCTCTGAGGTATGCTAGGTGAAACACCACTGTAGTGATGCAGGGGCGGGGACAGGGAGAGGCCAGCAGGGGTTCCCCTGCCAATCGCTCGCTCCCTCAACAATTCGTAGCACAGTGTGTACTGTAGATGCCTAATGGCCGTGGCTAATTGCATAATTAGCCCATACGTAGACAAATAATTAAGCAATCACATATGTTGAAAAGCCCATAAACCATATAAGGTTGTGTCTGACTATAGTTTTGCGATGTGCCAATGCCTAATCCACTAATCAGGTCGATCCATTGATATACGTGCGTGTTCTACACTTCTGCTAGATCGATCCATTGACTATTGTTTAAATTTGATCAGACTTCCTGAGAAACTAGAAGCAAACGACGTGCTTTTCTGCGCCCGCTCCAAGCTTTTTAACATGTCTAGTTTGCAATCTGGGCACACGAAACAAATCTGGGCTCATTCGGCTCCTTTGTCATTTTCTTTGATGCCCTAAGACTATCATGATCAAACCCAACTCTGCCCTTCAATTCGATGCAGCCGATCTACTGTAACAGTTTCGCCTGCGTAAATTGAACCATTAGGATAAAAAATGACTGAAATTACGAACAGAGAAAATGCTTAAGATTTGCACCATCACCTGATGATCCTATGTACTTTCAATTTCCCTTCTGTTTAGGGAAGCAGTGAACATCATCAAGCCCTGTACACTTTTCAACTTAAACCTGTCCTTAATCCATATGTCGAGAGCGTTATATCTTAGTGTGGGTGTGGCTGGACCCATGGTCTTGTACCTCATCTCTCTGTTTTAAGTTATTATAAGCTGATAGTGTATTGACGTGCTACTGTGTACTTCTCTGCCCTCTCCATTCACATGTCTATTGGCAAATTAAATTATCCCTGTTATGTCATTAGTTAATTTGGCTTTACTTGTAATGATTTAATTGACATTTTTATATATAACTTAGGATGGCGACGGACATGTTGACCATATACCTGCACTATGAAGATACAAATCAGGAAGCCAAAATTTTACAAAGATCCATGATGAGACGTGATGTCTCGTATTACGACTTAATCTTGATGATCGAAGAAGTTGGCTTTCAGGCAATTGACTTTCTGTACTATGCGAAAAAAACCCGTCTAGGCAGCTCCTACTTAGTTCACATTTATGATGAAGGTCTTGTGATGAAAATGTTGTCCGACCCTGAGATTGTGAAAGCTGTCCATCTGTATGTGTCGAAGGAGAAGGCTGACGATCATATTGCTCCGCCTAGCAAGCAAACTGATGTTGCTCCATCTAACCATCCAAATGAGAGTGTTCTCTTACAGGACGGTGGTGTCTCTGCTGAAGGGGCAGGGCAACTTACTACGCAAGAGCCGCAAAGTATCCCTCTTGAACCATGCTTATTACATATCTGTATCTACTGTTGTAATTATTGGAATAAAAGATGTGTGGTTGTTCTACAGGACCACCACGTAGGTCAAAAAGGTTGAATGTGATTCAGGTTACGGACCAACGTGATGATGAAGATGGAGACTGTAACAATGGTGAGCAATTCCCACAAGGTCATGAAATCACAAGCATTGGTCGATGAAGAGGGTCAAGTTCACAATCAAGGTAACAACCTATTACATTTTGTGCTTCTATTAATTAACTTGTATATGCTTAGTATCGAAAGAATAATCGGCGGGCGTCATTTCATTAGTACTTTTCTTAATTAATCTTGTAGTAGACAAGGAAGTACGCAAGCGCAAGAGAACAAGCTTGCCAATTGTCTGGAACATGCCAAAGGGGCAGAGAATAGTTGTGAAATGCAATGAAGATAGCCAGCCTATAGGAGATGAAGGTGCAATCTTGGGGAAGTTTCTGGGCACGGTTGCTAGAAATGGAGGATTTTGCCCACTAAACCTAAATGATTGGCGTCATGTCAAAAAGAATAGTGGTGAGGAAACAATATTGCAGTGCGTACATGTACTTCGCAATTAACAAGAAAACAAAATATGTTATTTGCTACCCTTCTATTTATATCTAATTTGTCTACATGAGATGTAGTGTGGTATGCATGTCTATTTACATCCATTCATTATTTTGTACTTTCAGACAAAGTTTGTGTATCCTCGATCATGTGAAAAATGGATACTCAAATCAATTGGAAGAGACTGGAGGAAATTTAAGTCTAGTTTGAAAGATGCTTTCTTCAAACCCGCCATTGAAAAAAATCCAAACATCAAGCGAAAGGCTTTGTATAAGCTCTGTCCAGAAGATGTGGACGACGATCAATGGCGTGGGCTTGTTAAATATTGGAAGTCCAAAAAAGGAAGGGTAATGAATGTGATACTGTACTTTCCTATTTTGACATTTAAATGTGAGTTCTCGGGCTTATCTTAAAAGTTGCATTTACGATATGATTACATCATAACAGGCCCTTGCTAAGAAGAACATAATTAGTCGTTCCCTCGTGAAGGATTCACATAATGCTGGCACAAAGAGTTATGCTTGTTGGGGCGAAGACATGGTGAGTAATCTTGATTCCTGAAGTGTTGTCCTGTGTCTCTTTTGTCATATGGGTGTTGTTTCTGTTTTGTAGAGGCAAGCTGATCCTGAAAAGAAACGACCACACAGATCAAAGGTTTATTTAGCAACTCACAAGAAGAAGGACGATGCTGATGCTAAAAATAAAGATAGAAATAAGCGCCGTAGGCAATTAATATAGAAATTGTCTAATTGTTCTCCGGATCAAGTTATGGTTCAATCTAACTAGTGTATGCATGATTCATTTCTTATAGGATGATTGGAGAATCTAATAACCGAACGACCAGAGTTGGCACAAAATTTGAATGGAAGAGTCGCATGGGAAGGTGATGCCCTGCAGGAAGTGTTAGGGAAAGAAAAGATTGGACAAGTGCATGGCATGGGTTTGCTTCCAACTCCTAAGCAAGTCTACGGTCGGACGCCACGGTATCTAAAGAACATCAATATGACTACAACTGATGGATCACCATATGAAGTTGAACATGACGTTTGGGAGGTAATAGCAAAGATGAAGGAGCATATAAAAAAGCAAGACCAGATTATTAAAGATATGAATAACAAAGAAGGCTATGTCAATAATGGCATAGAAGAGGTAAAGGACTTCTTTATCCCACCCTTTGCATGCATTTCTATCAATAGTTTACTCAGATTTGTTAGTTCTGTAGGAAAACCTCCAATCAAATGATAATGGTATTTCTCGGTCACCAGTACTGCTTGGTAAAACAAAGGTAATGTTAATAAATGCCTACATCATTGCTTGTCACTTGAAACCTTCATATTAATATTTCAGTTTGCAGAGAATCCAGTGCAATGGACCCGTTGAGGCACGCTCATCTATGCAACATGACATTCCTGAGGATAATAATTTATCATGTTCGCATGAAAAGGTTATGCCTGTAGTTACTCTTACTCATGTGACAAAGAATATAAAATAATTGCTTGCTTACCATTGTTGTGTCATGGAACTAGGTTGGCGACCATGATGTCAACCAATTACAAATTCAACAAAATTCATCATCACCACAAGACCTTGTTATTGATTCTGTGCTAGAGGTAATTTTCGTGCCTTTTGAGTTTTGAAGTTGTAGCTTTCTGTAGCTTCAAGGTATGAATATCATTCCATCTAATATTATTGTATCTTGGTAGGTGAGGGAAATGAGGAATATTACGGGTGGATCTGTTTCAAGACCGAACCAGCAAAGGACTAGAACTGAACACCCACACCGCTCAAAAAAAAGGCGTTCTTCTTCCATCAAGGTAAAGATTCACCAAGTAGCATGGTTTACTGCACCCAAATTACCAACCCAAACCCTCATTATCATGTCTGCTTGAAAAATGGATTTTATTACAATTTTTGCTCAATCTGCTATATGCAAGTAAACGATAAATTTAACCAAGCATGAGCTTGCGAGGTGACCTTGGGCATTAGACTTCGTTGCCGGGTCCAGTTTATTTAGTTTCTTAGGGCACCTTAGTGGGTTGACATTAAAAAGATCTCATATTATTCATGCAAGTTATATTATCATGTCATAGAATTCTAATATTGATCATAATATAGGCTGCTTCCAAAGTAGTCTTAAAGACTTCAACATATCCCAACAAGCGGAATGTTGCGTATGGTACTATTGGGAGTACTGATCCAAGAACTAAGGCTGGTGGTATTGAGTTAGGTGCTGAATTTGCTCTTGTGCGCATAGACGAACCTATTCTTGATAATGAGGAGTTGGTAAGGGAAGTTTCTGATTGCAAGACAATTGGCGAGGCTTTCACTTCAGGATACTTAATTGCCTGGCCTTCAGCTTTTGTAAGTTACAATCTTCCCTTCCACATTCTGAAATCATATTTGTGTACATTTAATCACACATATCTAAGGTGCAATTTTCTTCTACAGATTCGAGAGAAGGATGGTTGATTTGCTGTTGAATTCTTGGATCAAGAAGCAAATAAAATCTGAAGATTTTAGCTACCAATAGTTGTAGTTTAAATTGATAGATTTAAAAGTGTAATATCATCCTGAAGATCTTTCTCTTTCATCGAATTGATGCAAATGCGACAGTGTAATATTCCCCATAGTTGTGTTTTTTATCCTCAAAATTATATGACTGGTATCTTTATTGTAATGCATATGTATCATACACTCTTCTATATTCGTAATAAATATCTTCGTACGAATTTCTGTATGTGTACTGCTTCAGTTTAAATATCATTTTGATATGCTGCCAAGCATAATAATAAAATGATTAACAATTTATGCAATTGCATTTATTTTATTAAATAAATTTATATTCCATAGAATGGGTATCCAATTTTCTGGTTACTAATAAAAAACAAATACATTAATTATGTTACCATATTGACATAGTAGTGTTACTGATGGTGTTACTATAGCTACAAAATTTGTTACTAGAGTAGTTGACAACTATAATTATAGTGTTACGATACATGGATATTATGTTACTAGTTGGGTTCCGGTGCTAAAAAAATGTGTTACCAGTTGTGTTACGATAGTTACATAAACATCCACCAATGTTCTACGTCTATCAAAATATGTTACTATCGGTGTTACTATAATTACAAAAGTGTGTTACCGGTGTGTTCGGTAACACATAACACACATGTTACTATAATGCAACTGTAACACATTTTTTAACATATGGTAACAATTATTATGTGTGACAGTTGACACCACTTAGTAACACGGTCTAATGGAACACATTTCAAACTGTGTTACTATATGACACAGTAACACACTTTTGGACCTGTAGTAATACAAGACGGTGTTACAAAAGGTCTGTCCTCTTGTAGTGTTGTAAGCTTGGACGGCAGCCCACGTAACGAGGTAGGGTCCTACAAAATTAAACAAAGGAGCAGGCAGGGTAATAGTCTCTGGATGATTTTTGTTAAAGAACAATTGATATTTAAGCTCTCCTGCCCTATTCTTAACAATAAAATCATGTGCCACCATACTTTTATGATCTAGATAAACACGGGGCAACACCTTTTCTTCCTTCTCAGCATGCCTAATAGGTATGTTAAAATGTGCAGCTAGGCGTGTGGCATAGACACCTCCAAAGATGGGACCCTTAGTACGGTTCATACTTAACCGTCTAGCAATAATACTGCCCATACTAAAAGTGTTATCACTGTATAAACCGTGGTGCAAAATAATTATATCAGGGATACTAAGGTTTCCACTATTTCTGCGTCCAATTAAACAACGACTAGCAAATAATGCAAAGTAGCGTAAAACAGGAAAATGTATGCTAGTGATTCATGCATTGGAAACCTTTCTAGTTTCTCCTACAGTGATAGTATCAATAAACCCAGCCACATCATCATGATGTGGTTCTTCTGTCTTGCCCTCAAAAGGGATTAAACAAATCCGACAGAAATCATAAAGTGGCATCTCCTTATGCTCATCATATAAATGAAACTCCACCGTAGGTGGTGAGTTCCTAGAATGAAAATGAAAGTTTTGCACAAAAGTATTTGTGAGTAAGAGATACTGGTCGCATTGGTCGTGGAGGAAAGCGGTGAGGCCTGCATTGTGAGCCAATTCATGAAAATCTTCATAGATACCGGCTGATCTCAAGAAATCTTCAGAAGGCCATTCACACGCCCGAATCTCCGCGGTGCGCGGCAAATTATACTTAGGCTTCGGTGCCTTTTCCTTCGAGCTTTGGCTTGACGAGCCCCTCAAAAATCTCCTCATTATTTTTCTGAAACAATTTGAAATTTTTAGTAACTTCAAAATAAAAGTGAACAAACTCAATAAAACTGATAGCAACTACTCCTACAAGTGCCTAGAGCCTAAATCAAGAATTAGAACTACTTGGAACCATATAAATTTGACATGCAAGCTCAAGAACATGGTCACTTATGCAGCACAAATTTGCAAAGAATAAAGCACTAGAACAAAAACTAATTGGACCAATGGAGGAGTCACATACCAAGGAACAATCTCCCCAAGCAGTTTTGCGAGAGGTGCTTTGAGCAAGGAGATCAAAAATCGCAGCAAAAGTGGCTGGAACTCGTGCATGAGTTGGTTTTTCGGGTTTGTGTGAGATAGAGGAAGAAGATGGATGCTGGGATAACTGGAGGAGGGCCACCTTGGGCCCACGAGGCAGGGGGCGCACCCTAGAGGGGGGGGGGCGCCCACCACCCTCGTGACCAGGTGGCAGCTCCTCCCGCGGTAATTTTTGCACAGTAAATCCTCAAATATTCCCGAAAAAATCATATTAAATTGGCATGGCATTCTGAGGACTTCTATTTTCGGGTTATTTTTATATTGCATGGATAAGTCGGGAAACGGACAGATGAATACTATTTTTACTTTATTTAATATAAATAACAGAAAGTATAGAGAGGGTCCAGAAGTTTGTGCTTCTAGTTTCATCCATCTCATGCTCATAAAAAAGAATCCACTAACAAGGTTGATCAAGTCTTGTTAACAAACTCATTCTGATAATCATGAAACCGGAGAAATTTCGAATAACACTAAGTTACCTCAACGGGGATATGCACATCCTGAATAATAAGTATATCATATTTCTTCTTGACAGTTGGTAGAGGAAATTCAAAATCTCCAAATATAATTGATGGAATTTTTCCAATAGAGTTGATAGTATGAACTTGAGGTTGTTTCCTCGGAAAGTGTACCATATGCTCATTACCATTAACATGAAAAGTGATATTGCCTTTGTTGCAATCGATAACATCCCCTGCAGTATTAAGAAAAGGTCTTCCAAGAATAATGGACATACTATCATCCTCGGGAATATCAAGTATAACAAAGTCCGTTAAAATAGTAACGTTTGCAACCACAACGGGCACATCCTCACAAATACCGATAGGTATAGTAGTTGATTTATCAGCCATTTGCAAAGATATTTCAGTAGGTGTCAACTTATTCAAGTCAAGTCTACGATATAAAGAGAGAGGCATAACACTAACACCGGCTCCAAGATCACATAAAGCAGTTTTAATATAATTCTTTTTAATGGAGCAAGGCATAGTAGGTATTCCGGGGTCTCCAAGTTTCTTTGGTATTCCACCCTTAAAAGTATAATTAGCAAGCATGGTGGAAATTTCAGCTTCCGGTATCTTTCTTTTATTAGTAATGATATCCTTCATATATTTAGCATAAGGATTTGTTTTGAGCACATCAGTTAATCTCATACACAAAAAGATAGGCCTAATCATTTCAGCAAAGCGCTCAAAATCCTCATCATCCTTTTTCTTGGATGGTTTAGGAGGAAAAGGCATGGGTTTCTGAACCCATGGTTCCCTTTCTTTACCATGTTTCCTAGCAACAAAGTCTCTTTTATCATAATGTTGATTCTTTGATTGTGGGTTATCAAGATCAACAACAGGTTCAATTTCTACATCATTATCATTACTAGGTTGAGCATCATCATGAACATCATTATTAATATTTTTACTAGGTCCATGTTCATTACCAGATTGTGTTTCAGCATCAGTCATAGAGATATCATTTGGATTATCAGGTGGTTCAGCAATAGGTTCACTAGAAGTTTGCACAGTTCTATCATTTTTCTTCTTCTTCTTTTTAAAAGAACTAGGAACATCAATATTATTTCTTTGAGAATCTTGCTCGATTCTCCTAGGGTGGCCTTCAGGATACAAAGGTTCCTGAGTCATTCTACCAGTTCTAGTAGCCACTCTAACAACATAATCTTTTTCTTACTATTCATTTCATTTAGCACTTCTTTTTGAGCCTTAAGTACTTGTTCTACTTGAGTGGTAACCATAGAAGCATGTTTGCTAACAAGTTTAAGTTCAACTTTAATATTAGCCATATAATCACCCAAGTATTTGAGCATATCGGAATCATATTTCAATTGTCTACCAAAATAAGCGTTGAAATTTTCTTGTTTGACAAAAAATTATAAAACTCATCAAAGCATTGCCTAGCAGGCTTATAGTGAGGGATATCACCTTCATCAAATCTATAGAGAGAATATACCTTTACTACCTGTGTCGGGATATTGGGATCAGGAGGTTCTTCAGTAAATAAATAATTAAGATCATATGTTTCTTCAACAGGCGGTCAATTAAGACCATGTATTTCTTTAATAGGAGGTAAATTCTTAACGTATTTAGCTTTAATACCTTTTTCTTTCATAGATTTCTTTGCCTCTTGCATATCTTCGGGGCTGAGAAATAGAACACCTCTCTTCCTCGGAGTTGGTTTAAGAATAGGCTCAGTAATTGGAGCAGGAGCTGGCTCAGGAGGTGCCCAATTATTTTCATTTGTCAACATACTATTCCATAGAATTTCAGCTTCATCCGGTGTTCTTTCCCTAAAAAGAGAACCGGCACAACTATCCAGGTAATCTCTGGAAGCATCAGTTATTCCATTATAAAAGATATCAAGTATTTCAGGTTTCTTAAGAGGATGATCAGGCAAAGCATTAAGTAACATGAGAAGCCTCCCCCAAGCTTGTGGGAGACTCTCTTCTTTAATTTGCACGAAGTTGTATATTTCCCTCAAAGCAACTTGTTTCTTATGAGCAGGGAAATATTTAGCAGAGAAATAATAAATCATATCCTGGGGACTACGCACACAACCAGGATCAAGAGAATTAAACCATATCTTAGCATCACCCTTTAATGAGAACGGAAATATTTTCAGTATATAAAAGTAACGCAATCTCTCATCATTAGTGAACATGGCAGCTATATCATTCAATTTAGTAAGATGTGCCACGACAGTTTCAGATTCATAGCCATAAAACGGATCGGATTCAACCAAAGTAATTATATCAGGATCAACAGAGAATTCATAATCCTTATCAGGAACACAAATAGGTGAAGTAGCAAAAGCAGGGTCGGGTTTCATTTTATCTCTAAGTGATTCTTTGTTCCATTTAATTAATAACCTCTTAAGCTCATATCTATCTTTGCAAGCTAATATAGCGGCAGAAGATTCCATATCAAAAAGATAACCCTCAGGAATAAGAGGCATATTTTCATCTTCACTATCATCATCTTATTTAGATTCAATAATTTCTTTTTCTCTAGCCCTAGCAATTTGTTCATCAAGAAATTCATCAAGGGGCACAGTAGTATCAGGCATAGAAGCAGTTTCATCATAAGTATCATGCATAGCAGAAGTGGCATCATCAATAACGTGGGACATATCAAAATGAATAGTAGAAGCAGGTGTAGGTGTCGCAAACTTACTCATAACAGAAGGTGAATCAAGTGCAGAGCTAGATGCCATTTCCTTACCTCCCCTCTTAGTTGAGGGATAGATCTTGGTTTTTGGATCTCTCAAGTTCTTCATAGTGTCCAGCAGATATAAATCCCAAGTGACTCAAAGAATAGAGCTATGCTCACCGGCAACGATGCCAGAAATTAGTCTTGATAACCCACAAGTATAGGGGATCGCAACAACTTTTGAGGGTAGAGTATTCAACCCAAATTTATTGATTCGACACAAGGGGAGCCAAAGAATATTCTCAAGTATTAGCAGCTGAGTTGTCAATTCAACCACACCTGGAAACTTAGTATCTGCAGCAAAGTGTTTAGTAACAAAGTAATATGATAGTGGCGGTAACAACAACAAAAGTAAAGACAACAAAAGTAATGTTTTTGGTATTTTGTAGTGATTGTAACAGTAGCAGCGGAAAAGTAAATAAGCGTAAACCAGTTTACGGAAAACTCATAGGCACCGGATCAGCGATGGATAATTATGCCGGATGCGATTGATCATGTAACAGTCATAACATAGGGTGACATAGAACTAGCTCCAATTCATCAATGCAATGTAGGCATGTATTCCGTATATAGTCATACGTGCTTATGGAAAAGAACTTGCATGACATCTTTTGTCCTACCCTCCCGTGGCAGCGGGGTCCTATTGGAAACTAAGGGATATTAAGGCCTCCTTTTAATAGAGAACCGGAACAAAGCATTAGCACATAGTGAATACATGAACTCCTCAAACTATGGTCATCACCGGGAGTGGTCCCGATTATTGTCACTACGGGGTTGCCGGATCATAACACATAGTAGGTGACTATAGACTTGCAAGATAGGATCAAGAACTCACATATATTCATGAAAACATAATAGGTTCAGATCTGAAATCATGGCACTCGGGCCCTAGTGACAAGCATTAAGCATAGCAAAGTCATAGCAACATCAATCTCAGAACATAATGGATACCAGGGATCAAACCCTAACAAAACTAACTCGATTACATGATAAATCTCATCCAACCCATCACCATCCAGCAAGCCTACGATGCAATTACTCACGCACGACAATGAGCATCATGAAATTGGTGATGGAGGATGGTTGATGATGACGACGACGAGGAATCCCCCTCTCCGGAGCCCTGAACGGACTCCAGATCAGCCCTCCCGAGAGGTTTTAGGGCTTGGCGACGGCTCCGTATCGTAAAACGCGATGATTTCTTCTCTCTGATTTTTTTCTCTCCGAAAGCAAATATATAGAGTTGGAGTTGGTGTCGGAGGGTTTCCAAGGGGCCCACGAGGTAGGGGGCGTGCCCTAGGGGGGGGGCACCCCCCGCCCTCGTGAAAAGGGTGTGGGCCCCCTGGTCCTCATCTTTGGCGAGGATTTTTTATTGTTTTTTTCTAAGATGTTCCGTGGAGTTTCAGGTCATTCTGAGAATATTTGTTTTCTGCACATAAAACAACACCATGGCAATTCTGCTGAAAACAGCGTCAGTCTGGGTTAGTTCCATTCAAATCATACAAGTTAGAGTCCAAAACAAGGACAAAAGTGTTTGGAAAAGTAGATACGATGGAGACGTATCAGCTTCATTGTTTCTAGTAGAGGAATCAAGGCAAATCCAGCCAAAATCCGAGCTTTATCACAATTGGCTACACCAACAGACCTTAAACAGGTCCAAAAGCTAGCTGGATGCGTGGCAGCTTTAAGCCGCTTTATCTCCAGACTAGGAGAAAAAGCATTGCCGCTTTATCCGCTCCTCCAACACACCAATCACTTTGAGTGGACAGATGTAGCAACGGCTGGATTGGAAGAAATAAAGGCTCTTTTAGCAAGGAACCCAATCCTAGCCGCGCCAAGCGCCCGCGAACCAATGCTATTATACATATCTGCAACACACTAGGTGGTGAGCGCAGCACTCGTCGTCTAACGAGAAGAGGACGGACACAAATTCCTGCTCTAGAAGCCGGTATACTGCGTATCCACCGTCCTAACTCCATGCAAATCCCGATACCCTCATTATCAAAAGATAGCATACGCGGTCTTCATGACATCCCGGAAGCTACGACACTATTTCCAAGAGTGCTCGATCAGAGTGGCTTCCAAAGTTCCACTGAACAACATAATAAATAATCGCGATGCAATGGGACGGATTGCCAAGTGGGCCATTGATCTCCTTCCATTCAATATAACATATAAGCCACGCCGGGCCATCAAATCCCAAGTACTGGCAGACTTCATCGCCGAATGGACAGAAGCCGAACTCTCTAAAGAGTACGGCACATATTCCAACTGGGTCATGCATTACGATGGTTCCAAAATGCTGGCGGGCTTAGGGGCAGGTGTCGTCCTAACACCCCCCACTAGAGATACAATTCAGTACATACTCCAAATATTATACACAGACTCCAACAATGCAGCCGAATATGAGGCTATACTACATGGTCTTCGGATGGCTGTCTCCATGGGCATACAACGCCTAGAAGTGCGCGGGGACTCGAACCTCGCGATATCTCAAATAAATGGAGATTTCAATGCCAAGGATCCAAAGATGGCGGCTTACCGTAATGCTGTTCTCAAAATGTTGGCTCGATTCGAGGGGCTCGAGTTTCACCATGTGGCTTGAGAGAGTAACCAAGCGGCGGACGTCCTTGCTCGCATTGATGCCAAGCGCGACCCCGTCCCACCTAACATTTTCCTGGAAAGGCTTATCAAGCCATCCGTGGTGTGGCAAGGGGAGAGTGGCAACGTTAGTCTGGACCCGACCATAACCCCAGATGCCGAACATAACGACATCATCAGAGGCTCAGCCACCAAAACAACAACATTGGCCCATCTCTTAATGGCAGTCATTGCCCCATGGACCGAACCATTCTTGGCCTATATACTTCAATAGGCGAGAGCTCCCTTAGGATCAGAATGAGGCTCGCCGCACTGTTCGATGTTCGAAAGCTTATAAGGTCCATGAAGGAGAACTCTACAAGAAAAGCACTACCGGCGTGTTTCAAAGATGTATCTCTGTGGAGGAGGGGCAGCAGCTTTTGGCTGAAATTCATGCTGGTCTCGGTGGTCACCCACTACTATGGAAAACCTTACCAGTAGCCCTGGTTTTTGAGCTACTAGTAGCGCGGGCGCCAATGCTACTGCTACGGTGCTACAGCTATTTTGTAGCAGTAGCGCTTGTTTAGGCTAGCGCTACTAGTAAGTTCAGATACTAGTAGCGCGGCACTGGAAAGCGCTACTGGTAAATGAGCGCTGCTGGCAATATTTTGGCCCGCGCCACTGCTAAAATTTATGTTCTTTTCCCGCATTTTGGCGCTGTACATGTTTAAACAGATATATCTTTTATACAATAACAACTCATCATGAACTAGTCTGTTTAAATAGCATATTCATTACCACTTGTCATCACCACCAAACAATGTTCGTCAATGAGACATCATATAACAAGTTGGTCACTAGTAATAATCACAACTCCTCCTCATCATCATCAACTCTAACACATCGTAGCACATAATAACACATTCTAGCTACGACCTACTCCTCTCATAGGACCTACTCTACCCTCTCTTAGGTAAAATATCATAAAACAAGATAGGCATTGACGCTCCATTAAGGAAAATTGACTCTCCATAATAAAGAATGGAGATCATCCTGTCTCCAAGTCTTGGCCTACGCACAATGTTTCTTCCAAGTAGCTCTCTACGATGGTCAAAACCTTTTTTGAAATCATTTATTATCATGGCTTCCTCGCTTTTAGAAATCTGGTATGGACAGGAGTGATGTGGATACTGCGGCTGACCTGGCCGTGGTGGTCGTAAGCTCATAACATCAACGTGACCTCTCGGCAACATCAGATGAGGCACACAATACATCGGGATTTTCTATTCAAAAACATAGTAATAACTTTGTAGTTAGCAATGTAGTTTAGTTTTATAAGAATTTATGCAAAAGATGCATGGATGTCGTAATAGTAGAAAATCTTACCATGCTATCTCCATTGATGTTACCATAGTTCAACACGTGCACTAGTGGCACGTATTGACCATAATGTGGAGGAGTTTGATAATAGCTATTGTAATTCTCAAGATTAGTCAAAAATGCGATAAGACCATCTTTCTCCTTATTAGTTAATTATGCTTCATCATTGTAGTAGTAGGTTCTGTCTACCATTTTCCGTACATTTTTTGAAGAATGAAAATAAGCTGTCAAATATTTTGAAATAAACAATATAAATTACTTAATAAATATGTTTGAGAAACTCGCGGCAGAACTAGAAGCGTGTCAACAAGGACCCAAATGGTCATATTCTTTTCGTCGATGTCAGGATCACCAAGATCGAAGTTGAGAAGCATACCCTCATGAAAATCATACGCCTTGCAAAGGGCTTCCCAATTCAGGCAACCAAAATTGGATGATTTCACACAATTGTATAGATTTATAGCAAAATCATAACCATGATGGGTCCTTAGTTGAATTATCTTTGTCTCCATGCTTTCATGATCTTCAAAACCCATCTTCTCCAAGACATAGTGTATTGCATGGCATGGAATAAGCTAGTAGAATTGTAAAAGACGGAAATTACACGTTGAAGAAGCAGAGAAGTCATGCAAAAAAATAACAAAAAACACTTGTCGTCATTGCGTACCGTTTCAACATCGAATGTCTCTTGGAGCTTGATGCTAAAGCGCCGACCTTCTACCAGGTGAGGCTTGTCGCACAGACCGTGCTCATCTTCGGAGTACTTGCACATAGCGAATTCCCTTTCGTCGTCAGACATTTCCTAATAGGTAACTAATAATCCATCATCGAATACATATATAGTAGTTTGTAGCAAAGATCATCATATAACAACTAAAACACCTAAAAATTGAAGTTTGTAGTAGTTTGTAGCAAAGATGTTCATCGAACCTAGTTTGTAGCAAAGATCATCATATAATCCATCATCGAATACATATATAGTAGTTTGTAGCAGAAACCGCACTCATCTTTTGCATTCAATAAGCAAATAACTAATAGGTAATTAATAATCCATCATCGAATACATATATAGTAGTTTGTAGCAAAGATCATCATATAATATCACTAATACAGCTCGAATAATAGCTCCTCTAGGTTCAGCGGGCCGCGGTGGATATCCAAAGAGAAGGAACCATCACAGGATCATAGCTCTGGTGAGATCCCCAAAGAATCTGCCAGGTATTGGAGAACCCGACGTCCGCCAATGCAACCAGGTAGCGTTGGACGTGCGCGTCCTCCTCCGTGACACGATGTTGTACCACCTGTGCGGGGGACTCAAGCCTCTACACCGATGCAGGCCCACGTGACCGCCACCAAAGAAGCTCTTGGTCGACGATGGGCTAGCTCCTCACTAAGCTGCACTCACCAGAAGGTAGCACAACCCAGTACCAGCCCGATAGAGCCCAGTCCCGTACATGGCCCCTCGGCTCAAGTAGGACTCCTCCACCGAGTCGACAACGAGGATGCGGGATAGGCATCGTCGACATCAAGAACAAAATGCTTAATTATGAAAACAAAATTAATAAGCACTTAGCAAAATTCAGCATGACCTTTGCTAAAAGCAGGACATATCGAGCGCCTGACCAGAATATAAACGAATCGACATTTCTGGCAAAACATAGGCCACTCGGAAAAATATAACATGTCCAAGATGTGACATGTTCAAAATATGACATGTCCACTGCAAATTTGCATATAACAGGAAAAATTGCTTTAACTAAAAAAATAACAACAATTGCTTTAACTAAAAAATACCTAGAATTCTGTTAACTGCACCTAAAACAACTAAACACCTAAAATTATGTTAACTACACCTAAAACAACTAAAACACCTAAAATTCGGTTAACTACACCTAAAACACCTAAATTCTATTAACTACACCTAATTAAAAACCTAGCTAAATTTCTGTCCTAACTTTAAAACCTAGCTAAATTTGAAAACCTAGGGTTCATAGAAATTAACTAGGGTTCATACCTAATCTGTCCTAGCTAGTTTCGATCATAACCTACATTATTCTAAGAACCTACATTTTTTCAACTATATAGGATTCAAAATAACTACTCTCTAATAACTATAACTAGGGAGGGAGGAGGACAAAGGAGGGAGGAGTA